>NC_081408.1:246466779-246681779 GCF_030272615.1 Cryptomeria japonica
CATAAGAGATAAATACACAAATAACAAAAACATTTCATTTCTAGAGAGAGAGAGGAGGAAGGATGATAATCATTCATTTTACTACAAAATAAGCATTCAATATTTACCATACTAGTCCTTCAAGTGGACAACACTAAACTAGATCATACTCTTAAACATGCACATTTTGTACTTTTAGATTCAAGACAACACTAACCAACCCAAATGCATTAGTCAAAAGAGTACAACAATCAATAAGAAAGGTACATACAACTCTCCTGCAACCAAGAGTCACACAAGCATATATATATATATATATATATATATATATATTTCATGAAGATGTTAGCTCGAGATTAATAACAAGAATCAGGAGGCCAATTAAACTTACATAAGAATCGATGCAAAAGCACATTAACAGGTACACACAATAATTATAATATCTGAATACAACATTACCTCATGGTAATTCAACCATTCAAGAATGCCACATAAAAAGTCAACCAAGGTCAAAACTGGTTTTACAAAGCTGACTAGGGTAGGGGCACTACGATAATCATATGAGTGTTTGTGGGAAAGTAACTATTGACATGGGCGAAGGATGTTTCACAAATCTCCTTTTCATCCCAAAATTGTCCCCCAGTCTCATTTCTATCTATTAGATTTGTCATGACCTTGTCATAGAGAAGACAATCTAAATCAAAAAATGTCTTATGAAATAAGACTTCAGAGTTTTCTAAAGTAAACTACGAACTCCCTTCTAAATTTACATCGTTTCCATTATCCACATACATGGTCTCTATGTTCAATTATATGGAAGGTCGTGTTTATTAAGGCACGAATATTCCTAAGTACTAGGATTAATGAAGAGGCACATTAGCAATCAAAGTGAGGAAGACTATTCTCATGGAGATGTCACATTTAGAGGAGGTGTGACTCTAGAAGGGACACATCCCTTCCATCCCAAGTGAAGGGATAATCATGTGTTGCAAATCAAAACTCCAGGGATCATCACAGAAGAAGAGAAAAGGATATCCGTGGGAGGAAAAAAGGAAAAAGACTAAGATCAATGGTGATGTTAGTAAGTGAATACATCTTGGTGCTATAATCGGTATACTGAGTCAATAATAGATTATATAATAGGAAGAACTCTTAAAGTAGTAAACATTAAGAAGAATATAATTATGATTCCATTTTTGTTAATATTTTCAGTATCTAAGAAGGGACTGAATTGTTTCCAAAGAGGGGCAATCTAAATACAACCATTAGAATGATTCCCAAGATAGGGTAAGGATCAGCATCCCATAAACTTTGAGGGTATGGTCCTAAGATACAGTAAGGGCCTACATCTATAAATTTTGAGCAAGCCTATTATGTTTTGGTATCTAAGCACTTTGGCAAGATAATCATCTCCTTCTTCCTTAGGACTGGGTAGTAACAAGGGTTCAACATTGCATTAGAAATTATGGATTATGAATAACAAAATTAATTATTAATTATGATAAATTGGTAACTTATTTAGTAATGATTGATAAATTATTGAAACTATGGCAGCTTCAAATAAGAGAATTACATAGTAACTAAGTTATATCATAATATAGAGGGTTAAGATTTATAATATGAAGGAATAGTAGTAATAAGCATAATAACATTTGGTAATGAATTCAATGTTGTATGACAATTGTTGATAACATGACAGCTTCCAAGTAGAGGACATTACAATTGGTATCAGAGCCTAATCATGCCATCCTGCGAGACAAAACTACATAACCGTCATACAATTAGGGTTAATTATAAATAAGCCAGCATTGCTCTTATAAGTGTATGCTTCCTACCTTGTGAATAGTTTCCATTCCTAAACTTAAACTTCATACCTTGCATATATTCACACCTTACATGTATTTATGCTTCATTGACTTCATGCCTTACATACCTTAATGTGCATATTCAATGTCTTACGTGCATTTATGATTCATGTTGTGCATCTATTCAGTGGTTATACGTTTTCAAGCTTTATATAAGTTCACATGTTTCAAATGTATTGGTATGCCTTGAATGCATTTGAGTATGCTCATATATTTGTACATATGCTCTATGCCCTATGTGTATACTTTATGTTTTACGTGCAAGCTTCTTGCCTTAAGTGTATTCACGTGCCTTATGTATATTTCTCTTAAATGTATGTTTCATGTATATATACCTCAAAATTTGTGGATATTCATGTGTTTGTTGTGTCTTTAGCATGATTACTCCATTGTATGTTCTATGCATGTACTTTTCTCATGTGTGCTTGTATTGTATGTATGCTTATGTGATTGCTCTATGTTTGTCCTATTTTCAGCATGTTTATGTCATGCGCCTTCCTAATGTATGCTTCACATTATCATTGATGTGTTTTCAACTTGTCTATTCCATACGCATTTTATGTATGCCTTTCTCAAAAGCTTCATATCTTAAGCATATTTACTTCATGACTGATGTGTTTGCATAGTGTTTCCTCCATCTGCATTCTTTGAGTGTCTTTCTTATATATGCTTGTACCTTATGTGAATTTGTGTATTACTACATATTTTTGCATGTATTCATATGTATGATTTGTGCTTTGCATAGCCTTATGTGCATTACTTCATGCCTTATGTATTCTCATGTGTGTTGTTTCTTGCCTTACACTTGTCCATTATTTCATGCCTTATGTGTACGCTTCATGTCTTATGGTGTTTATGTGTCATCTGTATATTTTGTGTTGCATGTATTCACATGTATACTTCATGCCTTAAGTGAATTCATGTGTATGCTTCATGCTTTATGCATTGCATGTATTCATGTGTACACTTCATGCTTTACCTATATTCATACCTTATGAGTATGCTCCACGTTTTACGTAGATGTTTCTAGCCTTATGTGCTTCATCTTTACACCTTATGCATATTCATGTCTTATGTATTCATGTGTATGTTTCATACTCGATTCATGCATAAAGTGTTTACTTTGTATGTATTTCATATGTATGCTTTGTGCCTCTATGTGACGTGTACATAACTTATTTGTATTTATGGGGATTGCTTCATGCATTACTTATGTTGATGCTCCAAGACTTGCATGTATTCATGTAATTGCTTTATGCTTTCCATGTGTTTGTGGCCATGCTTTGTATCTTATACGATTATTTCATGTATTTTCAGCATGAATGCTTTTTGTCTTGAATGGATACTTCGTATCTTACATGTTTCAACGTGATTACTTCATGTATGTGTGTGCCTTCCTTGAATATGTTTAATTAGTATGCCTTATGAGGACTTATAAATTTTTAAGGATTATACTCTAAATGGTGTGCTTGTTTCTAATCACCCTAGGCCTATCTTTTGCAAACATGAGTCTCTACTCATAATAACAGGGGAAGAACAACATAGGGACTATTGAAACCTAGAGGAAGGAAGAATGTTTGAGAGAAAAATTTCTCAAACCATACAATGATAGTATATAAGAACTTGATGAGTACAAGAATTGTCATTAAAGAGGAAAAGAAATATGGTAGCCATCCAATATATTCATGATACATTTAATCTCAATCTAACACCTAAGTTTATCGATTCGTCAATATCCAACCATAGCAATCTATATGCATACAAACTATATGGCAAAAAAGGAATGATGCCAAATTTTCACAATTAAGAAATTGAAACCTTATTTATTACTCACCTAGATGGTAACTACGGTGCTAGTGACATTCACATTACCCACTAAATTTTTTCATTGACTAATCACTCTCCAATATTGAGGGTTCAAGATACATACTCTAATTATTGATGTCAAGTATGGTTATTATTATTATCTTTTCACGTTCTCATCTAGATCAAACATCTTTCACAATTCTCTAATTAATATAACCGTTATATGTTTTGTGAAATTCATCTCACTAATTGTTTTACCTATTGACTAATTCACCCAACAAATCAAGAAATTTAGACATATTTGTATGTAATGATAGAGTAAAATTGTCAATTGGGGTTTCCTCAAAATCACTTATGCAATCATAAGTGATAATCAATAATCCTTGTACCAAAAGCTCTTCTATTCTCTAAACAGTACTTATCATTTCACAAGTTGCTTATCACACACTGTCATATTCAAAAATTTGTACAGAGCCTGACTGAGCATAGTCATCCATCATGATATCAAACTTATTTACAAATGTTATAGTAATTTATCCTCTCTCAAACAATTGTGTTGGGGTACATCTATCATACAAACAATAAGATGCAATGAACAAATTCCTAAAGGTCTCCATTCTATAAGGCATAGTCAGTATGATCATCCCACAATAAAGTTCATAGATGTGTGTCATGCTTATAATCATCATCTTAATATATAAGAAGCTCATCCCTTGCTTTGTCTTGAAGAGATATCCATAGGACTAACCAAAGTTGTTCTTAAGATCATAATTGATGAGAGAGAAAACTTGTCTTAAGATTAAATCTTCAAGGGTTAGTTAAGGATTCTCACATTGAGAAGATTCAGTCAAAACGATCATTGCTTGAAGACAAGCAATTGCGAGAAGGGCAGACTATCATGACCCTTCCACAGAGAAGACAATCTAAATCAGAAAATCATCTTATGAAATAAGACTTCACGATTTTCTAAAGTCAAATGCAAACTCCCTTATAAATGTACGTTGTTTCCCTTATCCAAATACACGTTGGTCTCTATGTTTGATTATGTTGAAGATGATGTTTACTAAGGCATGATTATTCCTAACTACTAGGATCAATGAAGAGGCACATTAGCAATCAAAGTGAGAAAGACTATTCTCGTGGAGACACCACACTTAGAGGAGAAGTGACTCTAGAAGAAACACATCCCTTCCATTGCAAGTGAAGGGATATACATATGTTGCAAATTGGAACTCCAGGGATCATCACAGAAGAAGAGAAAAGGATACATGTGGGAGGAAAAAAGGTAAAGGATTGAGATCGGTGGTGATGTCAATAAGTGAATACATCTTGATGCTATAAACGATATGTTGAATCGATATTTATTACAGCATTGAAAACTCTTTCTAATACTGTTTTGCAGTAAATTTATAATTATTTCTAAAATATAAATGAAAGAATGTATATAATGTCTCAAGTAATTAACCAGTCAAATAACAAAATCAATAATAGATTATATAATAGAAAGAACTCTTAAAGTAGTAAACATTAAGAATAATATATATATGATTCCAATCTTGTTACTAATGTCAATATCTAAGAAGAAGGGACTGAATTGTTTTCAGAGAGGGGTAGTCTAAATCCAGTCACTAAGATGATTCCCAAGATAGGGTAAGGATCAATGTCCCGTAAAATTTGAGGGCATGGTCCCAAGATAGGGTAAGGACATGCATTCGTAAACTTTGAGGGATCCTATTGTGTTTTGGTATCTAAGTACTTTGGCAACATAATCATCTCCTTCTTCATTAGGACTAGGTAGTAACAAGGGTTGAACATTGCATTAGAAATTATGGATTATGATCAACGAAATAAATTATTAAGTATGATAAATTCGTAATTTGTTCAGTAATGATTGATAAATTATTGAAACTATGGCAACTTCAAATGGGGGACATTACATAGTAACCAAGTTAGCCCATAATATAGAGGGTTAAGATTTATAATATGCAGGAATAGTAGTAATAAGAATGATAACATTTGGTAATGCAATTAATGTTGTATGACAATTGTTGATAACATGACAACTTCCAAATAGGGGAGATTACAAGATTACACATGGTAGGACAAGGAACACTATTGACTTTACACCAAATTTTGTAATTATTTGAGATTTGCAACGTAGAGAAATTGTTGCAATTGGCAAGGTTGATAATTTCTCTCATGTCTACACCTCTCACTTTGTTCCCAATGATTTCTCCTCTATGGTTAACACTCCTACATCTAGTGTGGATAGCTAATCAAAGGCTTGGAATGTCCATTTGAACCTTGGAGTACTTAAATCTAGTGTTGATCTATCATCTCCTTCACCTCTTGCTTCCTCAATTTCAATGTTTTCATGGCTTCCAATACTTCAATTCTATAAGATGATCATTATCTTTCAAATTCAAGTTTGTGGGATGAGTACTTGATAAGTATATTAGATTTATTTTGTGATTTTTATATTTAATATTTGGAAGACACATTTGAGGGGTTAACTCTCCTTTTTTATGACAATTATGACACAGCTATTGTCACACCATCATTATCTTTGAAGATTGTTCAAGAGTTTTCACATAGTCTTGATTTGTCATCTTCTTCAATTGAGATTGCGCCCAATTTTGTTTTGGCATACTCTAGCATGGAGGCAATTAATTAGTTTCTAGAGACACATCATAAAGCTACTTCTCTCATCTCTCCCCTTGCCTATATAAAGAAAGGTTATATGTACATTTGTGTATCCATGTGGGTAACTGCACCAAGATGGTGAATAGAAAAGTGGCCACATGCCAAAAAAAACAAAAATTTTCATAACCCGTGCGGGTTATAAAATTTCAAAAATGTGTTAGGCTTGGTAACACCAATCCTAGAGAAAAAACAATTAAAAAAACCAAAAGTTCCTCAAAACCTGAGTTTTGGCCATTTTTAATGCCAAAACCCGTGGAACAGCAGCAAGGAGAAGCCAAAAAAAGCATCAAACCCACACGAGTTTGCAACAATTTTTTATTTTCCCATCATCGAAAGCAATTTTCAACAATGGCACCCCGTCGAACAGGTAAGATTTGATTTGTTTGATTATTTTTCTTTGCATTTTAATTAAATTAGGGTTTTTTAATTGATTTAAGTTTTATTTTTATTAATTTGATGTTAGATTCTTCAAGCAATCCCCAAAAATGAAATAGACAACAAAGACCTCCTCCTGCACAAGTAACACAAGAAAACCTTGTTAACATTGCACAAGAGCAACAAGAAAATCCTCAAAATCCTAAAAATGATACTCCTCAACAACCACCACCACCCCAAAACCCTCCACGTCCTCCATTAGATCATGCAGATGCCACACAAGAGGATCTCATCAATCGCCTTACACAAAATAGTGCCCAAATTTCTATATAGGTGAATAGGTTGAGGACCTCTAAGCTTGAGCACCACTCAACCCTTGCCAGAACACTAGAAACAATGGCTAATAGTGCAAATGAGGTATCTAGGGAGGTTACGAAATGGGGTTCATGGAGGGATAGATGTCGAACATTTTATGCGGATGGGTTGTCATATGATCAAGTGAAGAAAAAGGGCATAGTTAAAGCTGACATATGTGCTCTTTTCACCGATCCTGTTACCAGTAACAACCTAGAACTAAATACGACTCAGTTTCCTATACATTGGTGTGTTCATGCTAGGTTGAAAGATGCTTTTTGGGATAGGTGGTATATGGTCTTTGACCAACCACCTTGTAATAATTGGGAGGTGCCTCTCTATTTTTTTAGAAAGTTGTATTGTGAGTTTATCCTCGGTGAGAAGCCGAATTACTTTGACATCCGATAATTTCAGGGTAGAGGGTGATGCTCTACGTAGGATAGACTTGGGGCCCATAGGGTGGTAGATCCACAACATAGGAGGCATACAACTCCTAAACCCATGGTTCATGTCACTGTCCCTATATCCTTGAAGGAGTCTATGGAATTACAGACTCTTCAGGCAGCTGCATCATTGGCTGATGTCATTGTTCAGCATGGGACACAGCTAGTCAGAGCAGAGGATGTACCAGCACCTGCAGCACCTCCTTCATCAGTGACACCTCCTTCATCAGCAGCACCTCATGCATCATTTGGCATGAGCCAGCCGATTCAGCATATGTGCCCCACCTGTCAGGGTGTATGTTCTGGTGTAGACACTGACGCAGACGAGGATGGTGGGACATCTCATTCGTGTACATGTTGCAGGAGTAGATTCCATGCTTCCACTACAGAGGATGTGGCCCTCACCGACGAACTACTCAATATGTTGTACCCTCTCTATCAGACACAGGTGCGTTTAATTTTGTTTATGACATGTTATCAATTAAGTGACTAAATCTTATAAAAAGAAATGAATTTATATTCTTAGAACAATTTAAAGTGACATATAAATAAAATGCATTGCAGGGTGCAACAAGTGGTGGGAGTACACCAAATACTGTTTAGTTGACTCCACGGTCACGAGTAGTTTCGCCACCAGAGGTAAAGATTTGTAAATTTGTTAAAAATACAATAATACATTGGATTCAAAATATATTTTGTTAATTATATGTATCATTACTTGATATTTTGTAGGGCTTATTAGTGGCCAAGATGTCCCAACTTGATGATATCACGCTTTCAGCCATTGACTTTGGCCAAGATAGCTATGCGGTACCATTTAGATTTATATATTTTTTACTTAAGTGATATATTAAATACATGCTCTTTTCCCTTATGTTAATTTTTTTCCATTAGTTTACCCCACCTGCCTTGAGGACATCTCGTGTGAGAAAGCCATCCTCTAGCACTCTGAGGTAGAAAAAGATATCCTCTCAGACACCCAAATGACAGAAGGTAATTCACTACAA
This sequence comes from Cryptomeria japonica, assembly GCF_030272615.1. Taxonomy (NCBI): domain Eukaryota; kingdom Viridiplantae; phylum Streptophyta; class Pinopsida; order Cupressales; family Cupressaceae; genus Cryptomeria; species Cryptomeria japonica. Next base: position 246,475,312 of record NC_081408.1, read on the forward strand.
TTTAAGTTCAATTGTTGAAATGTATTATGATTAAACATGTATATGTAGATATTGATAAATGCACTTAATTTATTTGTTCTATATACAGAAACATATGGGGTTTACGGAATTAATGAATGCACATGATGTCAATGAGGTTTAGTAGAGGGAAGAGGTGATATCTTCATATTCACTTTGGATTGCAATCTTGCTTGTTCAAAATAACTAAACCTTTTATGTCTATATCATATGTTATCATTTTTCATACAGGAAATGGTAGTAGCTACATCAAATTTGACTAGGCCTCCTAAGGTTACAGGAGAACTATATGAGGCTTCGGTGTGCATTTTTTCTTCATATGTTAAAAATATTTGTTTTATCTAGTTTGTCAACAACTTTGGGTTATTAACTTGTATGATTGTCTTTAAACTATTATAGGCCCTTGCAAACTTCCTATTGTTATTCTACCATTCCATTTCAGTAGAAGTCCTACACGTATATTATGGGATCCAACACGACCAAGGCAAAAGGTATGTCTATCTTAGATCAACTCCTTTTCACTAAGTGTACAACGGAGTTGAAACCATCTAGTTAACTCCTTTTGGATCACTTACCATGGATATAGGAAATGGTCGTAACTGATTCATCTGTGACTTTGCCTTCTACGACCACAGCACATCCATCTAAGGCTTGGTATGCTTTAGTTTTTTAGTCTATTCATTTTTAGTTATTATGTGTTATTTGACATATATGTCATTAGCATGTATTAATGTTGTTTTACCAGTTACAACCTCTTGCAGAACATCCCACAGATCCTCAGCCTCACCGAATTGCAGAAGACAGAGATGAGGTAATCAACATTTCAACTTCAAACAATTTAGAGTTTAGTATTTAGTTATTTTGATGTTATATTGAGAAAATATATCTGATTAGACATTTGAATTGTCCTTGTACAGCCACCTACAGAGCCACGTACTACTTCAAAGAGGCTCGATTTTGATGATCCGCCACAGTCATAGATACGGATAGAGACATATAGTTATAGTTGTGGTCATTAAAGGGCCAATTTTTTATATATTCAACATTTGTATATGTATATATCGACTTTGACCGACATGGCACATGCCACATGCCACATTTTTGTAACTATTATTGATTTGGCATCTATGCCATTTTTTGATATATGTACATGATTATTGTTCATTTTGATATATATGAAACTTGATATTCGATCCAATTTATTCATTGATATATATGAAACATGATATTCCTAAAACTTAGTTATTTGCTATTGAAATGTGATCAAATTTGTTAGTTGTGTATATGTCTTGAAATGTGATCCAATTTGTTCATTACTTGTAACTCATATGGCGTATACTTTTAAACTATCTATTGCTCATATTGTGCATACCCAAGTACTAATACCGGTGATGTTGATAATCTGTATTTTGATTGAGTGAATTTGCTTTGAGTCCTTCGTGCATGAAGAGATTGGAGTGAAGTTATTATTTCATAAACTCGTGCTTATGGAGTGAAGTTCATCATTTTAAGAACCAATTAAGACATTTCATGCTTATGGAGTGAAGTTCATCATTTAATCACCTATAAAAGAAGAGTTGAAGCACTTATGGACAATCTGTTTGAACCTATGGGGTCATGTTATCACTACCTAAAAAATCCTATCCTAGTTTCGGGCAACTCGATTCCATTTTCTTGTGGTGAGATTTTTTCTATCACATCAAAAACCATCAAAAGTTGTCAATGAGAGGTGGCAAAATAGTGCATCTTTCATTCTGCTTGTCGTGGGAAGGAACCGTCAGTGTGAGCATGTCCAGGTGGCCAGGTTTACGCTAGGTGTGCCCTTGTCTCACTCCCCAAGGCATCTGATCATTACGAGCCACCTCATAGCGACGTTTTCCCTTGAGCGCTCAAAGCGAAAAAACTGGTCAAACTTTGACATAGCCTAACTCGAAGACCGTGGCACTTATGGATGATCCGTTTGAACCTATGGGGTCATGTTGTCACTACCTAAAAAATCCTATCTTGATTTTGGGCAACTCGATTCCATTTTCTTGTGGTGATATTTTTTCTATCGCATCAAAAATCGTCAAAAGTTGTCAGTTAGAGGTGGCAAAATAGTGCATCTTTCGTTCTGCTTGTCGTGGGAATGAACCATCAGCGCAAGCATGGCTGGGTGGCTGGGTTTACACTAGGTGTTTCCTTGTCTCACTCCCCAAGGCGTCTAATCGTTATGAGCCACCTCATAGTGACGTTTTCCCTTGAGCACTCAAAGCGAAAAAAATGGTCAAACTTTGACGTAGCGTAACTCAGAGACCGTGGCACTTATGGACGATCCGTTTGAACCTATGGGGTCATGTTGTCACTACCTAAAACTCCTATCTCAGTTTTGGGCAACTCGATTCCATTTTCTTGTGATGAGATTTTTTCTGTCGCATCAAAAACCATCAAAAGCTGTCAATGAGAGGTGGCAAAATAGTGCATCTTTTGTTCTGCTTGTCGTGGGAATGAACCATCAGTGCGAGCGCATCCAGGTGGCCGGGTTTATGCTAGGTGTGCCCTTTTCTCACTCCCCAAGGCGTCTGATCGTTACGAGCCACCTCATAGTGACGTTTTCCCTAGAGCGCAAAAAACAGTCAAAATTTGACATAGCCTAACTCGGAGACCATGGCACTTATGGATGATCCATTTGAGCCTATGGGGTTGTGTTATTGCTACCTACAAAATCCTATCTTGGTTTTGGACAACTCAATTTCGTTTTCTTGTGGTGAGATTTTTTCTATCGCATCAAAAATCGTTAGTGAGAGGTGGCAAAATAGTGCATCTTTCGTTCTGCTTGTCGTGGGAATGAACCGTCAGCGCGAGCATGTCCAGGTGGCCGGTTTTATGCTAGGTGTGCCCTTGTTTCACTCCCCAAGATGTCTGATCGTTACGAGCCACCTCGTAGCGACGTTTTCCCTTGAGCGCTCAAAGCGGAAAAAACGGTCAAACTTTGATGTAGCCTAACTCGGAGACCGTGGCACTTATGGACAATCCGTTTGAACCTATGGGGTCATGTTGTCGCTGCCTACCAAAATCCTATCTTGGATTCGGACTATTCCTACTAGCCCTTCAAATCGGGTAATTCAATAATAACTCAAAACTTTCCCAAAACACTTGGAAAAAAAAATTGCATATTCATATTCAAAATTTGCAAATCAGCCCCATGGACACTTTCATATATAAAATTTGGCATCTTATATAAACTATCAAGCTCATTGTTGTTTATATTTACAAGATTTTGCATCTAAATATGCAAATTACAACTCACTATTTTTTAATACAAAACTTAGCATCTAGATATGCACATTATAACTCATTGTTGTTTTTTTATATAAAATTTAGCATCTAGATATGCACATTACAACTCATTGATGTTTTTATATACAAAATTTGGCATCTGCATATGCACATTATAGCTCATATGCATAATACAACTCATATACATGTAGAGCACATCCAAAAAAGCGAAGTTACAACGTTTCGCAAAAGATATATACAAAATTGTCAAAATTATTCTACCATATTGTAGAATTATTCTTCTAGATGGCCCAAAATCAATCAAGTGAACCTTCTGGATCAGCTCTAACCCTTAGTGTCTCAAGTATTACCTCGTGGTCTGATTCACGAACTTTCCACAAATCCTTGCTAAGAGGTCTACCACGATATTTAATCAAATGAATATTTGTTGCAACAAGAAGGTTTGAGTAATGAAGAATATGTCTATGTGTCTCAAAGTCCTCAAACAACCAGGCATTAGAATTTTTGATAGGGTACCTTCATTTTATAGAAGAATAATGCCAAAATCAATACAATGATTGCTAAATAAATGAGTTTAAGAGGTCTCGATACAACTCGACACAACAACGTGGTACCTTCTAAGCCATGTCCCTGTCACAACAATGGATCCTATTGGGTACTCGATACCCTCTCCATCAACCACTGTAGAAGTCAATTTCTTTTTGGCCTCAACACAACGACACAAAAAGTAATTTGTTCCTTCTTCGTTGTTCTCATCCGTAATAACTGCACTTAAAATTGTAGCAAATTGCAACCCTTTGCCTGGTTCAACTATGTTTGATACATGGTCAAAATCCACTGATGCTTCAATCCAGTTCATTTGTAGTGCTCTATGAAGTTGAAATGTATCTAGGGTTTGCAAAGGTCTACAAGACCATTGGTCAATCCACTCTTTTGATTCACATTCATCCCACAAAAAATGCATACACGAAGAGCAAAAGCATGCAATATATCTAGTATAAATAACTAGTGATGTTGCATTTGAACTTCTAAATGAATGCATGTCACTTGATCCAGTAAGTGTACAACAATCTAGATAGTTTTCAATGTTAGATTCACTTATTAACCAAAAATATCTAGAAACCATAGACTTATCTGCATTACCTGCTCCCATCGTAGAGCTACACCATTGCACAATTGTTTTTGCATCTATTAACATTGCACCACCTTCGTACTTCAATTCCTCTCTGGTAAGAGCTCTTTTCACACATGCTCCCACACCATCATGCTCTCCCTTTCCATGCCCTGCCTCAATGAAATTCCAAAAATGTTGCACACCACTTGTCACATGCATCCCAGTCAACCAGTAGAACATCCTTGCATTCTTGAATTGTGCGGTGTAATTGTCCGACCATATTAAGTGTTGGTTGTATCTTATATCTCTTTCCCTTAAATTATCATAGAAGACTGTAAAGCATCCTTGCACAAACTCTGAAGAATATGTACAATCATCACTGATATAGAAGTGATATTCTCTTATAACCTTTCTGTCCTCCTCGGTGCTATCATGTGCATGCATGAATGCTATGTGTACAAAAATTGTAACTTGTGTAGAGTGGTAATACATAGATTGTACTTCATTTTGCGGCTTTAGTGTATAATTCTCAACAAAATCAACGACAAAGACAATAGTGTCGAGGGGGAAAGTGTCCTTACACAACTTGAATCGCTCATCTAACCATCTAGCTCTATGTGTGTGACCTATGTACTCATATACTAGTTTCTCTTGAAACATTTTCATAAAATCGACTACGCATATATCCCTTTTCACTAACTCACGCCTCTTTAATTATTTTCCATCTTTAACACCATATGTTACTGACTTATATTTTCCAATAGAAACTAGTTCCTTACCAATTTCATGTGTGCTATCCAGATGTAGGCATCTATGCAACTGTTGTAAACCACCACATGTAGGACAAAAACCTCTCAAACACATCATCTTATAATAAATGCACCCGCCATCTCGTCTACATAGTACACTTGAAATAAATTCTCTCGGTGACTTAGGAGGTGCTTGTAGATCACATTCCTGCAAAACATCGTTAGTGTGCAAAGTACAATAGATATAGCGATAAATATCATAATACATGGAAAATTCAACATGGACCCTACAACAACATGTAGTATGTGCATGATTAATCTTAACATAAAATGGTTTTGTCATCTCAAAAAATATTTGACTAATTTTAATCTGAGGAAAGCTTTGAAAAAACCTTTCATAAAATTGTGTTTGAGTTGTATCTAAATGGTGTTTTGGATGTGGCTCATGATTACTAATTCCAATTCGCTTTCTAACAACATCTTCTTTGGTTGGGTGAAACCCTTGTGTTGTCATGCCAAAATCTCTCAATTAATGTTCTTAGTGCATCAACAACAACCTTGTCCTTGCGTGGGAGTCTACCGGAGAATGCCCAAAGAGAATTATTGTTAGGATCCTCAATTTTCTCTTGCCTCTCTAAGGCATAGTGTAATGTGGTTCTACTTATCCTTAATGACTTGCTTGTTTTGCTTATTAAATGAGATCTTTTCATTTCCTTTCCCATTATGGTTGATGTGAGGACACGACGAGTAACATTAGCATCTTTAGCGCGTGATTTTGAACCAATGGCTTGGTATGCATCAAAAAGATTTCTCACAATGGTTCTTTCACTATTATTTTCGAATGTTCTTAACTCCAAAATTTTCATTGTCTCTCTAAATTTCAGATTTTTAATCATTTCAACAACTAATTGGCATCTTCCACTTTGATTTAAGTTTTCAAAATAGTTATTCCAAATTCTTCTAACTGTTCTTCTACAAGTTCTTTCAAAAAATTTATCATGCATTGGCTTCACAATATTTTCATCAATATCTATTAGGAACTTTGGTTTTCTACGAATTATTCTAAGAGGTGTTAAGATTGGTGCATGCTCTTGGTTTTCATTAGGTGCATTATGTGCATTGATCACATCAAATTCAAATGGTAAATCATCTTCAATTTCATTAACATGTGCATTCACCGAATCATTTTCAAATGGTCTATGTTCATTGCATTCATTAGGTGCATTCATCATATGTATTTGAATTGGTGTATGTTGATCATTTTGATTTGGTGCATTAATCATATCAATTTCAATTGTTGAATTTTCATCACTTTCATTAGGTGCATTAGATGACGTACCTTCACGTAATCTCTTCATATGCTCCCTTTGTCTTTCCTTTGTTGCCTCTCTTTGTTCATTTGTTCCTCTCTTATTCTTTCCCATTGTCCTACACATAACATCATGATGACAATCCACAATCAAATAGCAAAAAAAACAACAAATGATCATCATTTTGTTATAATCTAAAGTAACAATAATAAAATAACTTCAAAAAAAACCAAAATACAAGACAAATAAATCATAATCAAGGCAAAAAAATAACAAATGATCATGATTTTGTTATTATCTAAAGTAACAATTATAAAATAACTTAAAAATCAATCATTCCAAAGCAAAAGTGACAAAAGAATATGAAAACCTAACTGTTACTGTCCCGGAAAATCATGTGCAAAAGCGAGTGGCGCCTTCAAACAACTTGCAATGCTGTTTTTTAGGCCGTTGGGACTAAAATATATAAAGATTTTCCCATAACCCGTACAAGTTATGGAAACCTTATATGTCAACGTTCACAATTTCTCATAACCCGTACGGGTTATGTAGAACTAGAAGTTTTGGCCTTAGTTCTACCCGTACGGGCTATGTAGAACTAGGAAAAGGAGAGGGGGAGAGGGAGAGAGGGAGGGAGACGGAGGGAAAAGGAGAGGGGGAGAGGGAGAGAAGGAGAGGGGGGGGAGAGAGGGAGATTGGGGAAAGGAGAGGGGGAGAGGGAGAGAAAGCGAGATTGGGAAAAGGAGAGGGGGAGATGAAGAGAGGGAGGGAGAGGGGGGAAAAAGGAGAGGGGGATAGGGAGAGAGGAAGGGAGACGGAGAGGGAGAGAGAGGGAGATTGGGAAAAGGAGAGGGAGAGAAGGAGAGTGGGAGGGAGAGAGGGAGATTGGGGAAAGGAGAGGGGGAGAGGGAGAGAGAGGGAGATTGGGAAAAGGAGAGGGGGAAAAGGAGAGAGAGGGAGATTGGGAAAAGGAGAGGGGGAAAAGGAGAGGGGAAGAGGGAGAGAGAGGGAGATTGGGAAAAGGAGAGGGAGAGAGGGAGAGAAGGAGAGGGGGAGGGAGAGAGGGAGAGGGGGAGAGAGAGATTGGGAAAAGGAGAAGGGGAGGGAGAGGGAGAGAGAGGGAGATTTGGAAAAGGAGAGGGGGAGAGGGAGAGAAGGAGAGGGGGAGGGAGAGAGGGAGATTGGGGAAAGGAGAGGGGGAGAGGGAGAGGGAGAGAGCGAGATTGGGAAAAGGAGAAGGGGAGAGGGAGAGAGAGGGAGAGAAGGAGAGGGGGAGGGAGAGAGGGAGATTGGGGAAAGAAGAGGGGGAGAGGGAGAGAGGGAGAGAGGGAGATTGGAGAAAGGAGAGGGGGAGAGGGAGAGAGAGGGAGATTGGGGAAAGGAGAGGGAGAGAGGGAGAGGGAGAGAGTGAGATTGGGAAAAGGAGAGGGAGTGGGAGAGAAGGATATTGGAGAAAGGAGAGGGGGAGAGGGAGAGAGAGAGAGAGGGAGGGAGAGAGGGAGATTGGGGAAAGGAGAGGGGGAGAGAGAGAGAGGGAGAGAAGGAGAGGGGGCATGAGAGATGGAGATGGAGAGAGAGAGATTGAGAAAAGGAGAGGGGGAGGGAGAGGGAGAGAGAGGGAGATTGGGAAAAGGAGAGGGGGAGAGGGAGAGAGGGAGATTGGGGAGAGGGAGAGGGGGAGAGGGGGAGGGGGAGAAGGAGAGGGGGAGGGAGAGAGGGAGATTGGGGAAAGGAGAGGGGGGGAGGGAGAGAGAGGGAGATTGGGAAAAGGGAGAGGGAGAGAGGGAGAGAGGGAGAGAAGGAGAGGGGGAGGGAGAGAGGGGGAGGGAGAGAGGGAGATTGTGAAAAGGAGAGGGGGAGGGAGAGGGAGAGAGAGGGAGATTGGGAAAAGGAGAGATTGGGGAAAGGAGAGGGGGAGAGGGAGAGAGAGAGATTGGGAAAAGGAGAGGGGGAGAGGGAGAGGGAGAGAGAGGGAGAGAGAGGGAGATTGGGGAAAGGAGAGAGGGAGAGAAAGCGAGATTGGGAAAAGGAGAGGGGGAGATGAAGAGAGGGAGGGAGAGGGAGGGAAAAGGAGAGGGGGATAGGGAGAGAGGAAGGGAGAGGGAGAGGGAGAGAGGGGGATTGGGAAAAGGAGAGGGAGAGAGGGAGAGAAGGAGAGGGGGGGGAGAGAGGGAGAGAGGGAGATTGGGGAAAGGAGAGGGAGAGAGGGAGAGAAGGAGAGGGGGAGGGAGAGAGGGAGATTGGGGAAAGGAGAGGGGGAGAGGGAGAGAGAGGGAGATTGGGAAAGGAGAGGGGGAGAGGGAGAGAGGGAGAGAGGGAGAGGGAGAGGGAGAGAGAGAGATTGGGAAAAGGAGAGGGGGAGGGAGAGAGAGAGAGAGAGAGGGAGATTGGGAAAAGGAGAGATTGGGGAAAGGAGAGGGGGAGAGGGGGAGAGGGAGAGAAGGAGAGGGGGAGGGAGAGAGGGAGAGGGAGAGAGCGAGATTGGGAAAAGGAGAGGGGGACAGGGACAGGGGGGTGAATTCACAATACTGGTTCCCACTTTTTGACCAACTTTGACACTTAGATGAACATTTTGCAAAAAACCTTCACTTTCGGACACCTATAACTTTTAAATCATTAAGAATTTGAAGATGATGTAAACTAGTGATTTGTAACATCCTATTTGTAGATTCTAAATATTTTTTTTTCAAATTTTTTTGAATAAAATTTTATTGATTTTTCCATCTCCCTCAAAAGTAGTTTTTTACAGGAAACAACATTTTTTAAGAGTGATGTGCATCCCGAAACATATAATTTTTTTTCTATAAATGATAAAAACTTATCTCTTTTAAATTTTGGTTTGTAACATCAATACCCAAGGCATGCAGTTGGTTTGATAGTGATATGTTGAATATTTTTTATTTTATTAAGTTTTGAAGTCCGACTAATTATAATTTAGATATAGGTGTACGTTTGAACACATAACTTGCTCTATATATATCGAAATGAAGTTTTATTTTTTTTGTTAGAAAGAAGACATCAATACCTAGGGCATAGATATTTTTCAGAATTTTTTTGAATTAGTTTGGTATTTTTCCCAATGCATTGAACAAAGAAGTTCATGTTCGGTGAAAAACCTACATTCATAAAAAATAAAATAAAAATATATTAATAAACTTAAATATATTAAAAACTATACTATTTGTAAAGCTTATAATAAGGACTAAATCCTTAAGAAAACAAAACTTCTAAATGAATTCGTTTGACCCCTCAAAAGCTAATGTAAAATTGGTTTTTTATCAGCATTTGATAGATGCAAAGGAGACTCCATTGCAAGTATGATTTAGAAGTAGAGAGGTTCTATCCAAGAAATTTTGATCTAAGAGCCTTTGATCTAACTCTCTTCAATTAATTACTTCAAATGGGACCTCTTAAAGCTTAAATAATTATATTTTCCAAAAAATGTATGATTTCAACAAAAATCAGGATGTACCAAAAAGTGGGAACCAGCTTTGTGAGTTCACCCAGGGAGAGAGAGGGAGATTGGGGAAAGGAGAGGGGGAGAGGGAGAGAAAGCGAGATTGGGAAAAGGAGAGGGGGAGATGAAGAGAGGGAGGGAGAGGGAGGGAGAGAAGGAGAGGGGGAGGGAGAGAGGAAGGGAGAGAGGGAGAGAAGGAGATTGGGGAAAGGAGAGGGGGAGAGGGAGGGAGAGAAGGAGAGGGAGAGGGAGAGAGGAAGGGAGAGAGGGAGAGAAGGAGAGGGGGAGGGAGAGAAGGAGATTGGGGAAAGGAGAGGGGGAGAGGGAGAGAGAGGGAGATTGGGAAAAGGAGAGGGGGAGAGGGAGAGAGGGAGAGAAGGAGAGGGGGAGGGAGAGAGGGAGATCAGGGAAAGGAGAGGGGGAGAGGGAGAGAGAGAGGGAGATTGGGAAAAGGAGAGGGAGAGAGGGAGAGAGGAGTGAAGGAGAGGGGGAGGGAGAGAGGGAGAGGGAGAGAGCGAGATTGGGAAAAGGAGAGGGGGAGGGAGAGGGAGAGAGAGAGGGACATTGGGAAAAAGAGAGATTTGGGAAAGGAGAGGGAGAGAGAGAGAGAGAGAGAGAGAGAGAGAGAGAGAGAGAGAGAGAGAGAGAGATTGGGAAAAGGAGAGGGAGAGAGGGAGAGAAGGAGAGGGGGAGGGAGAGAGGGAGAGGGAGAGAGAGGGAGATTGGGAAAAGGAGATGGGGAGAGGGAGAGAGGGAGGGAGAGGGAGAGAGGGAGGGAGGGGAGAGAGAGGGAGATTGGGAAAAGGAGAGGGGGAGAGAGAGAGGGAGAGAGAGGGAGATTGGGAAAAGGAGAGGGAGAGAGGGAGAGAAGGAGAGGGGGAGGGAGAGAGGGAGATTGGGGAAAGGAGAGGGAGAGAGAGAGAGAGAGGGAGATTGGGAAAAGGAGAGGGGGAGAGGGAGAGAGGAAGGGAGAGGGAGGGCAGAGATAGGGAGAATAGGAGAGAGAGAGAGAGAGAGAGAGAGAGAGAGAGAGAGAGAGAGAGAGAGAGAGGGGGGAGAGGGAGAGGGGGGGGAGAGAAAGAGGGAGAAGGGGGAGAGGGTGAGAATAGGATAGGATAATGTGTGTGTGTGTGTGTGTGAGAGAGAGAGAGAGAGAGAGAGAGAGTAGGAGGAGGAGAGGGTGAGAGACATGAGGTAGAGAGAGAACAAGGAGAAAAGGGTGAGAGAATCAAAAAATAGAGAAGTGTAAGGGGGAGAGAGATGAGATAGAACTCAAGGAAGATAATTAGGGCTCAGAATAGACAAAGACAATGATGGGGGTAGTAAGACGAGAGAGAGAGAGAGAGAGAGAGAGAGAGAGAGAGAGAGGAAAAGAAGAGGTACATGCATGTATACAAACATATATACATATATCTATATAAATATATGTATATATAACTATAGATATGCATATATACATACATAAACACATATTATCTAGGTATGTCTAAAACATGTGTAGTAAATGCTAAGTTTACAAGCATACATTATTATGTCTTCATAACCCGTACAAGTTTTGTGAAACCAAAAAAAATGTTTTTAGTTCTTCATAACCCGTACGGGTTTTGTGAAACAAAAAAAAAAATTCTAGTTCTTCATAACCCGTATGGGTTATGAAGAACTGTGAATAGTACTTTTGGTTCTTCAAAACCCGTGCGGGTTTTGGCTTGGTAAGAGGGTTGGAAAACAACCCTAAGGCTTGCAAGCCCATTTTCCCCCCTTTTTTGTTTCTTTACACGTTTTTTCATCCTCCACCATGATTTATTGACTTCATCATCATCAAGTTTACAAATGATGAAGTGGGTATCTCTAAAATTACCACCATAATCTCACACATCTTAGTTTTCTGACCATATAATTTTTTTAATTTTTGGACAACATTAGCATAGTAAACTTTAATTTTCTTTATCAGTGCCTTGATAGTCCTCACAGACATATGTCTACCTTTTTTTTAATAATTTTTGATATACTTGACCAAATTCAAAATATATTATATATTATTGTTCTACACTAGATTCTATACACTTTTTTTTTTAAATTGCATTTTTTATTATTTTGATGCAAGTTATGCCCAACGTACGAACAGGTACCAAATTTTCAGGATGCGGTCACTTCAAAAAATCATTAAAAAAAAAAAGTGGCCACTTATACCCCCTTTTTGTTCAACATCTTGGTGCACTTACCCATGTCAAGAAAGCTATTATCTTGATATACTCTCTTGTGGAAAGTTATTTCTATTTTGCAAGTTATCTTGGCATGTGCGAGCTCACTATCAAATATTACAACAATGAAAATTTCATACCTTGTATTTTTTCTCTTTATATCAAGCTCACTTTGACCCAATAACTTTATGCAATGATAAATATACAAGGGACAATTTTTAGCACATAGCTTGAGCTTCACCTAGCCCCATCTACATGTATTCATGTGGCCTTACCAAGACTTGTGCAATTTGTGAAAATGAACCCAAAACATTTCAAATTCAAATTCAACATTCTTAGGCTACCCTAATTCTTCAAATTAGTTATTATGCGTCAACTTGAAACATGAAAGGCTACACTTACCACCTTTTGAGTTGAATGTAAGAACTAAATGTAATCTATTTAAATCCTATAGCATCTAAACATCTTGAATCTTTAGTATTAAGCCTTCAAAGAGCAAAAATTGAGCATCTATTCTAGAACTATATGACAACATTTGAGCATTGTGCATGATTATTTGTTATTTTCATTTTTTTCTAGAAGTCATTGCATTGTTATCCTATGGTTATGCCTAAAGGAGAATTAAACCTTGCCTATCAAGCTCTGAAATAGTGCTCCTAAACACTCCTTATTTGCAAATATAGATTTTACAAATGTAGTGAATAAGATCTAAATAGCAAAAAGAAACAATTCAAATGGACATATTCAAATCCATGCACCACGTACTAATTGATTCTACACGTAAAAACTAACCCAAAATGACATAATAAATTTATAGATTCTTGAGCATTCATCTACTTACCCATATTTTCTAAAATCCTAACAAATCAAGTACAAACACCTTGTACTATACTTTTCATCAATTGAACTCTAAAATTCAAATTCAGGATTTTTAGGCTAGCCTAATCCTTCAAATTAGTCATTATGCATCAACCTAAAGAATGGAGTTTACACTTACACCTTTTGAGTTGTATTTAAGAACTAAATGTAATCTATTTAAATGTCTAGATCTAGCATATAAACATCTTGAATCTTTAGGATTTAGCCTTCAAAGAGCGAAAATTGAGCATCTATTCTAGAACTATATGACAACATTTAAGCATTATGCATGATTATTTGTTATTTTCATTTTTTCTAGAAGTCATTACATTGTTATCCTATGTTGTTGACTAAAGGAGTATTAAACTTTGCCTAACAAGCTCCAAAATAGTGTCCCTAAACACTCCTTATTTGCAAATATAGATTATGCAAATGTAATGGACAAGACTTAAATAGCAAAAAGCAACATAGTTCAAATGGACATAAATTCAAATCTACACGTGAAAACTAACCCAAAATGACAATAGATTTTTTGATTCTTAAACATTCATCTACTTAACCATATTTTCTAAAATCCTAACAAATCAATTACAAACACCTTGTACTATACTTTTCATCAATTGAATTCCACCTAAATACAATTTATTTATTTTAATCCCACATTTCTTTCAGTGTATTGCTCCAAATTACTTTATCCTCGCGTAATTATTTGATTATCATTGTTCAATTATTGGTGAGATGTAATTTTATTCTCTTAAAAAATAATAATTAAAAATCAAAATAAGAGAAATCATGGGACAATGGCAGAAGCAAATTGATAGCTTTTATTCTTGAATTAAGATAATAAAAAGGCAAATCACACACATTTGCAACCATTAAAGCAAGATGCAAAAGTACAGTCATCCATTTATAATACTTTCATGACCTGCTTATACAATATAAGCACTGTTCCACGTCAAGGTGATGTCCCCAACATATTGGGGACTTGCAGGGGCAAAAAAGTTAAAATCTCCTAAAAACTTTAAAATATTGTCATTGCAAATGCAGCACATTGTATTTACTTTTTAAAAATTTAAATGCTTTTAATTTAGATTATTTTAATAGTGATCCCCCTGCGGTCACCTTGCCATGCCCAAAATTTCGAAAAATTTACGCCATCCCTGGATGCCCCTACCCCAGGAACTCAGAGAAACGTTGCATATAGTGTTTAATACTTTGTTGACCCCATCTGATTATAATGCATAAACAAATTTCAATTTTGACCTAACATCAAGCATTGGTGTTTATTAATCATTTACTGCAAAAGTACTACATAAGTCAAATATCAACCCAGCACATATTTGAATAACCACAAAATGTTCTCAGATGAATCAAACAGAAAAACGTGTGATCTTGGTGTGCTTGACTAATTTTTCTTTCTCGCTGCAAATCCTTCCAGCTGTGTAATGTCCCCATTTTGAAATAGGATTTAATAATAAATACTAACAATAAAATTAAAATATAAAAGAACAAAAATAAAATTAGAAATAAAATATAAAGAATAAAATTAAAATAATTAAAATTTAGATATGTTTAATGAATGGTCAAAAGGCATGAAATGAAAAGTTGTGACTCCCTCAAACATGAGGTATAAAAGGGAGAAGAGAACTTGATTTGAAGGGGACCTTTTAAATCAACAATCAGAAGTGCAGATCTGATTTGAATGTGTTGATCTGATCTGAATAAGTGCAGATCTGATTTGAATAATAAGACAACAATAATGAGAGATGAGTTGATGACTCTTTAAATGGATGTCTCTGTCCAAAGAGATGTGTCTCCTCCATAAAATAGGACAGTATAAAAGGATATGGAATGGAGGAAGAAAGGAGAAAGGGAACATAGGAATTAAGGAAGGATTAATGGAAGAAGAAAAGAATGAGAGGAAAATAAGGAAGTGACTCATTCAAAGGGGAGACGTGTTGAAGGGTTGTGACTCTTTCAAAGGATGGTAATTGTGAAAGGTTCTGACTATTGCAAAGGGCAGACATGGTGAAGAGGTGTGACTCTTCCTCACATTGGGAGATATAATAAGGGGAAGGTTTCATTTGAGGAGGGCATCCAAGGGAGATCAATTTGGAGAATAATTTTTTATTCTCAAAGACAACAATGAAAAATGGTGACTCAAATCTTATTAAAGGTTATGAACCTTTCACCTAGAAAGTAGAAAGGGGAGATCACTCCTAGCAAAGCTCAATACATCATCACTCATCAATGCATCAAGAATCAAGCAATATATGAATCAGCAAAGGTCAAATCAAACAATCTATCAATTAGCAAAGATCAATCCAAAAAAGTGGATAAAAAAGCAATCAAAACATCATCAATCATAAATTCACATCTTGAAATCAGAAATCAATCATCAAATGTGTTTTAAGGAGTCGATCAATCTATCAAATCAACCAATTCATCATTCAAACATCACTCTATCAAATCAACATTCATAGAATCAATCATTCAACAACAATCCCTCAATCAAGGAAAGCAATTGAATTAGTATTGGTGCTCGTAAAGTGCAGATCAATCCATAATATATCAGCAATCAGGCCATAGATCAGATTAGAATAATATATGTTTAAATATGTATACCTGATGAATACAGCAATATGCTAATATAATATATATGCATTTAACACTCTGTGTATTAGGCATGAGTAGCAATATGATTTCCAAATAAGCAACAACCGATCAAGGCAAGGTGAGTGAGGAAATACAAGGGGAAACAGTTATGAGGTCCTCTCCTAAGCACACCACCTCATGGTGGTGACGGGTAGTCCCATGAGGCCAACAGGGTGCAAGGAGTGCCCCGCCCTTGGGCTTAGAAGGGAAGGATGTTCTGGACACCCTATTGTAGTTTCCCCAAACATCTGCCACGGTTGACCATTAGATTAAGTTACTCCAATCATAAGGAGGAGAATAAGGGTGACAATAAGAGGGGAAAGGCTATGGGATTCCTCACTAGGCACACCCCCTCATATGGATGGCAAAGGGCCACATGATGGCCAAGAGGGATGGTATCATGGTATATCCGCTCTTGGGCGTAGGGTAGAGGATCATTTATGGCACACTAACATGTCTCCTTATCCTAACTCTCTCCTATGGTTGAATTCCCTTAATGAATTAGATATATCATATGACTAAAATACAATTTTAATGAGCTTGGAATTGTGATTTTAGGGCAAAAACTAGGGCATTTACAAAAGGGAGGATTACAAACTGTAACTATTGTACGATTGAATCAATTTATAAAGTACAATCACCATCAGAAAATGTTTAACCACTTTGAAGCTTGTCAAAAGTGAATAGCAAGATTTCAGAATTAGCAATAAATATGTTGGTTCAAGCGTCAATTTTCTTGTGTAATTTCTATGCTGACCGTTGTTGGCATTGTCCACTTCCGGAACACATTTCACACTCACTTGAATCCCCAGCAACTTGACTTAAACAATACTTGATTCGATCTTCAACCACATTCTGCAAAGAAGTAACTTAATGAGAACTAGTGACTGAGTAAAATAAGCATAAGCATAGAAAGTCACAAAGAACTACGCGTAGCCTCAAAGAATTTGAAGCAGCAAACACATATAATCCTCAATTACATTATTTTTAATTCCTCCAAAGTTTTAAATTCTACATGCAGATATTCTTGGCTTACATGGTGAAGCATAATTACAAGGTAATGATATCTAAGGCCTTCACTAACGACCTCAAGGTTGTATCCTTACATGCATCTGCATAATCTGTGAATTATTTCTATTATTCTATCCAATTTAAAAAAATGGAAAAAGTTCTAACTTGTAATATACCACATTTCAATAACAGAGGCCTAAATGTTTGATAGATCTCATTTAGGGTAAAGGTGCCAGTGTTAAATGTAATTAACGGGCATAATTAATTGGAACATTTAACCCAAAAAACTTGTTTCAACCTTGTTTAGATTTTTTAATGTTACAGAATATGTCTGGAGATATGATAAATGTGGCTTATCGGCAGACGTGCTTATTCTAAATGGTGCAGCAATGACCAGCCCTGTTTGTTTATGTTTTGTTGGGAGAATGGAATTGGAGAAACATTATGAATCTACATGAGATTTTAATAAATTTCTAGGGTGCAACTGAAAAGTGATTGCAAGTTTGATGCAGAAACAAGCATTAATGGGTGCACCCAATAATAAATATAACTCCCTCAATAAAAGTCACTCATTGAAAATTAAGCTTCCAAAGAGTAGGGTGTGGTTTTTTTTTATTCATTACTAGCAGAGTTGATCTTTCAACTTACAAGTCAAAAGTGAGGATGCCTTGATATGGTTTAGTTTTTGATGGTCCATGGATCATGTCAATCATGAGCACACACTAGAAAGCATGGCATGAAGAATAGTGGATGTGGATGCCAATTGCACAGATGTTAACCTGGCAATAGTGATGTGATAAGGCCAGTGGTGGATGACATGGCAGATGTCTTCCAACCTGGAATGATTAGTTCGGATGTAATTTTAACAGCTAAACATGACTACAGGAAGGGCAACCATTATGTGGATTAAACCTACTTTGAAATGATCTAGAACGATGTGTCATGTGACTTGCCAAACTGAAAAGATTCTTGGAAGATTGGAGAGTCAAAGAACACTAAAGAAGATATCAGAGAAAGAGGAGGCATCATACGATAAAGAAGGACAAATGTGTAAGAATAATTTAGTGGGGACTGAACCATACTACATACCATTAAGTTACAAGACCTTGAGCTGACCTGTTAAAATATTCATCACTAGCAAATACCTACAGACAATGCACGAACTGAGGGAATGAGATACTGCCATTGGGTTCCTAGATGGACAACTACAACCATGACAAAGATTTTGTCCACAAAAGAAAGGAACAAGACTGTCCCTTATCTCTGGCATGACCTAAGATGGGATACGTTTAGATTTGGGAAAGACACTGAAGCAATAGAAGACAGAAATTGGACTGCAATGCTATTCTTTAGAAGGTTGAAGTTCAGCGAGATATAAGGCTTTCTCTCCATGTGTGTATTATAACTCTGGGTTGTGTGTACATGACGATATTTTGTGTTGGGTGAGTTTCTGATTTAGTGACCTATCAAGTAGGGTGTATATTCGTTGTTGTGTGTATTCTAATTGTCGAAACCCAGTTCAGACTCTAGGGAGATGGTAAATGGTAGTCATTTCTTATTTGTAATTTTGTAGAAATGTAATATGGTCTTCAAGTTGATAGTTCCTTGGTAGCATTCTCTACCTTCAACTGATAGCTCCTGGATGATTTTTTTTATTATTATAATGTTGCCCCTACAAATTTAGTATGACTAGATAGTATAGACCTAAAGGCATCATATTCAAACAGAAGTTACCTTCTAGCGTTGAGCCTAGCATAGAACTGATGTTAAGATAGTGTCAGATGGAGAGGTCCCACAGTCTCTCTGATTTTGCTTCTAGTAGGGTGTCTGTTATAGATGCTTGTAAGAGCGAGGTCATGCAACGAAGCTCAGATTGAATCTTGCAGTATTAAAGAATTTTAAGTCTCTTGATTTCATGGACAAACCAAGTGTGCAAAGGCAAAATATTTAGTATAATAATTGGTTTTGTAATTACTTTTTTAAGTAAAATAATTGGTAGTGTAATTACTTTTGTTCTCATAATCATAAATAAATTGTTAGTATAATAATTGGTAGTGTAATTACTTTTGTTCCCAAAAGATTGTTGGTAGTTGCTGACAGTTGGTAGTCTTAACCAACCACCAGGGTATTATATATACTTTGATTGTTGTATCAGGAAACATTCATGATTGTATACACATTACACTTTGATAATAATAAACAAATCTTTCTATCACGTTATTGTGTTGATTACTGTTATCTAGTGTTATTGTATGGTATGGTTTTTTATCTTGTTTACTTTGTGTATAGGGAGGAAGAAGAGAGGGATACAAGTAGACATCGTACCCTGGCAATTAATGCCCCTGTGACCAAACAAGGAAAGAAAACGTATTGCAAACACTCGGGAGGAGAGAGAGATCAATGAGAAGATCTCTCTGGATCAAGGAATAAAGTGACAGACGGCAGTGATTACGGAGAATAGTTGAGTCCCAGAGTCCAACAACTATCGAGCACTATATATACTTTGATTGTTGTATCGGGAAACATTTATGATTACACACATTATACTTTGGTAATAAAGAACACATTTTTTTGCCATGTTATGGTGTTGATTACTGTTATCTGGAATTATTGTATGGTATGATTTTGTATCTTGTTTACTTTGTGTAATCAATTAAGTTCCTTTCAGGAGTAAACATTTTCGCGTCATTGTCAATTCGAACTTGGAGATCTAAGTGACTAAGAATGACGATAGACAGGATAGCAGAGTAATGGGTCAACCAATTGAACGACCAGATTCAATTAAGGAAGAGGAAGACCCAAGGCAAGACAAGTTGACACAGAATTTGGTATACTTGTGAGAAGCATCCATCAGCCAGTACGTTTGATGGGAAGTTCGTGAAAACGAGGTCCCTAGGAGCAGTGTATAGGACAGCCTGACAGTGAATGGCGTCGTCGATCGTCTCCTTTTTAGATTGACAAGGTTGTTGGCACATAACCTCATTGCTCTCCAAGACTAGCACGAGGACAAAAACCAAAAGTAGCATCAGCAATAGATACTACAACCGTATGAGGAGAGAAACCATAGGGAGGAAGACAAGAGGGATAAGTGCAGACGTCGTACTCCTAGCAATTAATGCCCCTATGACCAAACATGGAAAGAAACACTTGAGAGGATAGAGAGGGATCAATGAGAAGATCTCTTTGGATCAAGGAACAAAGTGATAGATGGCAGCGATTATGGAGAATAGTTGTTGAGGAGTCCCAGAGTCCAACAAAGAGTAAGAGCAAAGTGTTAGCCGAAGCTATAGCTAGGAGAGGCAGAGACCACGAGGTCCCTAGGAGCAGTGTATAGGACAGCCTGACAGTGATGGGAAGTTCGTGAAAACGAGGTCCCTAGGAGCAGTGTATAGGACAGCCTGACAGTGAATGGCGTCGTCGATCGTCTCCTTTTTAGATTGACAAGGTTGTTGGCACATAACCTCATTGCTCTCCAAGACTAGCACGAGGACAAAAACCAAAAGTAGCATCAGCAATAGATACTACAACCGTATGAGGAGAGAAACCATAGGGAGGAAGACAAGAGGGATAAGTGCAGACGTCGTACTCCTAGCAATTAATGCCCCTATGACCAAACATGGAAAGAAACACTTGAGAGGATAGAGAGGGATCAATGAGAAGATCTCTTTGGATCAAGGAACAAAGTGATAGATGGCAGCGATTATGGAGAATAGTTGTTGAGGAGTCCCAGAGTCCAACAAAGAGTAAGAGCAAAGTGTTAGCCGAAGCTATAGCTAGGAGAGGCAGAGACCACGTCCGTGGAGTGAGTGGGCGGAAGTTGCTAGGAACCTACCACTCCCGTACGAAGTAAACGAGGATCTTGCCGACCAAGCAAATAATCAATTTGTACACTCAATGTCGGACGAAGGGACTGACTCCACAGAAAGTAGCCCATCTGTACGGTCTGTACGTGACAAAAATGACAACGAAGGTAGGGACTTCCAAAGCGAGGCTGCTGAAATTTTTGAACACAATTTGCACCGCATTGAGAGCCTATCCATAAGAGAAGAACTAAGAATAGGGGACCCTGAACCAAAGACCTTAGGGAGGAGGGAATCCAAAAATGAGGAAGGTAGCCAAGGTATCGAGGACGCTGACAGTAGACATGTAGAGGGCTCCCACATGGCCGAGAGCATAGTTGAACAACTCAGCAACTTAAAAAATTGATTAAATTTAATAAAGTGCATTTTTTTTGCAAAATTCAATGAGGAGATGCATCCAATGAGTATACAAAAGAAAAAAACTGAGTCTAGATATATTTTATTGATTTAAATGCAAATTGGGTACAAAATGGCATCCCCTTGTGGAATGTTGATGGCTGATAGACTGAAACAAAATGGAATAGAAAATTATTCTTGTAAAACTAAAAGTAAATACTACAAAAAATTTACATCTTCCTCTTCCTAGCTTTAGTGAAAACCAAGGGAGAGATAGAACTAGAGGATCTAGTCCTAGGAGTTTGATGTAGCTTCTCCACCTCGCCAAAATTAGGTTGAGGGTAGCACCCCTCACGGGGGTCTAAGGGTGAGAGAGGGGTAGAGAGATAGGTCTAGATCTTGGGGGAGAGAGGAGAGAGTGAGATAGAGAGTGGTAGAGATAGGGGATAGAGGAAGAGTGATAGGGAGATAGATACGTCTAAAATTTGGGGTAGATAAAGTGAGTTAGATAGAGAGAGCAAGAGAATGTTGATAGGAGCCTGCTGAAAACTGAAATTTGACTGTCTGAAAATTTAAAAGATCTAAAACCTAGAATTTGCATTATAACTCCTGGAGATTTGAAACCACTCTCAAACATCCTGTCAACACATACATGAAATATAACTTAAAATATAAAAAAGGAATAAAACATATACTTAACTGTTATATTAATTGTATGTATTCTGATGAAGAAAATGAGATTGACTTAAAAAAAATTTAGATAATTTTTTTACGTGTTTGGGCCTCTGTTTTTTATGCAGCTGAGTTTTTGCTGAAAACTCACCAAGTTTTTCCCAAAACTCTACGAGTTAATGGCATAAATACTCGACGACCAAAAAAAACACGCTTCAAAACTCCTCGAGTATTCCATCTATCGAGAGTGCAAGCGAAGCACTATAACATGGGCGAGAGCGAAACAATCCTATTATATGGTACATACTGACATAGAATGATGGTCCCCCGATGAGTCCAAGTGTGGAAATGCATAAGCTCCCTAAGTTCATAGGGAACAGATCAGAGGATCCAATATGACACTGTAAGACATATGAGACCATATGGTTGGCTAGCAATCAAGAGGATAAAGATTATTGGCTAAGGTCATTCCCTGCCACATTGCGGGGAATAGCCATTGATTGGTTCACAGACTTGGATGATGAACATACACGATCCTGAGAACAATTGAAGAAGGCATTCCAAGAGGAGTTTAAATTGTTGAGGGATAATGAAATTGTGGCAAAAATTTACAACACTAAGCAAGGGAAAAATGAAAATGTACGAGCTTACAATCGTAGACTCGAGGAGCTATTGGGTAAAATGGAGAACTAGCCAACCGATGGGCTGAAGAAACGGTGGTTCATCGAGGGGTTGATCCCCTTGCTAAGGAAGAAAACGAAGGTGGTACCCCCATCGTTGTACACCGATGCCTACAATCGAGCAATGGACATTGAAAGTGAAAACAAAACATCCTGAGTAAAGAGGAAAGGCAGTGATGATGATAGTACAAAGGAGAGTAGCAGCAACAGTGAAACTAAAACAGTACAAGCCCTCTAATAGGATACACTGAGAATGACGAAGGAATTTGAGGCCGAAAAGGAAAGCTCAAAGGAGAGTAAGGAAATGTGGTGCGCTGACTATAAAGTAGGTCAAACAAAAACCACTTGTCCAAAAAAATTATTTTGCGGCATCTACTAATAATTGGGACATTCCATTAAGGAATACCCGTACAACTTACAAACGAGGAGCACACAAGCGCTCTTTGCCCAAGTGGAACAAGCAACCCAATGACCACACCACCAAAACCACCTACCAATCCTAATGCATCACTTGGCAGGTACCATAATAATAGGCAAGGGAATAATGACAAATTGCTACAATAATAACAATACCCACGAAGAAGAATACAATAAGACGCGAAGAGAAGCATGATCCAGTGCCAAAAATGTAATGAATGGGGTCACTTTGTGCAAAACTGTTAGACGGTCAAAATAACAACACATGTTTTCTATGCAAATGGTATGGACCTGGAAATCACGAAGAGGTCGACTACTCGAAGTAGAAGGGGGTAAATATGATGGCCATGGAAGAGCCAAAGGAGGAAGGATTGGCGATCACCAAGCCACAAACAAAGAAAGCAATATATCTAGATCCCCGTACGAAGAAAGAAAGACTTCAGGTAGCCAAAGCCGATGTAGAATAGGCAATGGCGAATGAAAGCAGAGTCTCAAACGAAGCCGCCAATACTCCATTATAGTCAGAGTCAGAGAAAAACATTGTAGGATAGGTGTTGCAAACCACAATACCCGTAAAGGTAATTGACCTTCTACAAACCATGCCACAACTAAAAATGGCGATTACAAATATAATTAGTGTCGGTGATGACAACTATAGTCATCGGAAACAGTACAAGCCACGAGAGAAACTGACAGAGAAACTGCCATGTGAAGGGGATAGGGTGAGTGACTAAATGTTGTTGACGATGAGCATTGGTAGGAAAACACTGTCATGGAGATGGAAATTAAGGGAATGAAATTAAAAAACACAAACACCATCATCGATGGAGGCTCGAGAGTCAATGTACTACCAGAGGAAACTTCGAAGAGCCTTGGAAAACCTACACTCTGGCCGCCAACCTTCAACTTGGTGGGTGCCAACCAACATGGCATTAAGCCATTGGTGAATTTGATGGCACAGAAGGTAACAATTGGCACATAGTCCTTCCTGGATTTTGTTGTCATCCCATTACAAAAAAAGGCATACGAGGCTCTCCTTTAGAGAGGGTGGTTAATCACTACCATGATAGATCACAACTAGAAGCCGAACACACTCTCAATTGAGAGTCAGGGAAGGAAGTACATCATCAACCTAAGGAATCAGGTGGTGAGTGAAGAACTATCCTCTTTTAACTCAGAGTCTGAAGACAAAGAGTGGAGTATCGAGGAAGGAAAGAAGAGGATGGAACCAAATGATGAAAGGAACTGGAGCTGGAAGATTGCTCGAAGGATGAAACAAGTTCTCTAAGCGGGCTATTTCACTGATAGATGGAGGATTACAAAGTCTTCCACCCAGAGTACGACATGCTACAAATCATGGAGATCGAAGAAATCAATGAAGTTACAGAGAGTGCTACCTTCCATCCGGAGTATGAAGAATATAAGGAGTGGCATGAGTGGATGAAATGCCTACCCATTGTATTGAATAAAGTAATGAAGTATGAAGAGTTGAATGTGTACAAGGTAAACTTGGGTGATGAGGGCAAGCCGAAGGTGATTCTCATCAGTGACGATTGGAACTTGGTACTAAAGGCAATGACATTCAAAATATTCATGGAGTACAAGGACACCTTCATGTGGACATACAAGGACTTAAGGGGATACCACTGAAACTATGCATACACAGAATTCCCCTTGAACTAGGTGCACAACCTGTATAAAAGCGGCCCTACCGGATGAATAAAAACTACGTCGCCAAGGTACACAAGGAGATTGAAAAAATGTTGGAAGCCAACATAATATTTAAGGTGGAAACAAGTGAATGGGTCTCGTCAATTGTTATATCTCTGAAAAAGGAAGCAAACCAAATACTAATCTGTGTGGACTTCAAGTGTCTCAATCCAGTAACAATCAAAAACTCGTTCCCAATCCCATTCACTAACACCATATTGGAGGAAGTAGCAAGCCATGAGATGTACTCCTTCATGGACGGATTCTCCAGATAAAATTAAATAAGCATTATCGAGGAAGATAAACTCAAGAGTACCTTCGTGGTGGACGACAGGATGTATGCATACAACAAGATGTCGTTTAGCTTGTGCAACACCCCCGTCACCTTTTAGCGTATCATTCTACATATCTTTGACAAGATGTCCATAGAGAATTTCAAAGCGTTTCGAGATAATTGGCCAATATACAACAGGAAGGAGACTCATCTCACTGCACTTCGAGAATGCATGGAAAGGTGTTGAAGGGCACATTTGGCATTGAACCTAAAAAAGTGTAGATTCATGGTACCCCAAGGGAAGCTATTTGGCCACATAGTTTGTAAGGCAGGACTAAAGAAAGACCCAAACAAAGTAGGGGTCACTGTACAGATAGAGGCATTGGAAAATGTAGCAAGAGTCAAATCCTTTCTAGGTCACATTGGTTACTCTTGTGACGTACTCACACGTTGCCCCATTGCAAACGGGGACCCCCACTTTTTTCTGCTTTCTAGGATAGTGGTAGAGTCTTTTTCTATTAGCCTTTGGGTTGAAGAAGTGTAATTGGTCAAGAGATAATCAAGTCCAAGTCTCCCTCTCTAGAATAAGTGAGGTCAGTCAGTTGTCAAGGCTTAGGAAATGAATGATCATCTTTTGCTTGCAAAACTAGAGATGAAATGCTAAATTTGGCTAATGTATGAAAATTTCCTTTGATTGCTTGGATCAGCAACCAAGGCATTGACAACACTTCCTTTGCCCAGCCAGGGCATAATCCCTTCCACTTCTCCCAGCACTGCCAGTGGGTTCCCAAACCCGATCACTCCCATTTCCATTCCTCACCTTTGCCATCACCATTTCACCCTTCCATTCTTTCCATATCTCTCCCTCTTCATCTCACAGCCCTTCCATCTTCTCTACTTTCCACTTCCACCCCTCTATGCCTTCACCACATCCCTCACATCTCCCTTTCCACTTCCATTTATTTCCATTCACCCTCACCTTCCCTTCCACCCTTCCATCCCATTCACTTCCTTCCCTCTAACCTCTATCCACCTACCTTCCTACCTACCATCCTACCTTCCCACTCCCCTTCCTACCTTTACCTTTACCTCCACTACTACTTCCATCTCCCTTACCTTCCATCTCCTTCCACTTCCTCTATCCCCTCCCTTCCTACATCCCTTATCTCTCCATCTTCTTTCATCACCTACCCTTCTACCTCACCCTCACCTTCACCTACCTTCACCTATACCTTCACCTACACTTACACCTACCTACCTCTACCTTTGCCTACATCCTAACCTCATCTCATATTCTTTACCCCCACTAACCTCTTACTCCCTTATCTTACGCATTCACTATCTTATTCCCCTACCCACTTCCTACCCTTATCCTATCCTAACCACCGTGAACCCCTTGCTATCCTCTCATAAACCGGTCCCATCCTAGTTTACATCCTACCCCCTACACCCAGCCCCTGACTATTTCCTTATAACTCCTCATCACCCGTCACCTCCCTTATCACCTTCCCCAAACTCCCTTTTCCTAATTCCTAACCCACCGCAGCTCTTAACCTTCTACCCCTTACCGCCTTCCTCACCCCTTTATTCCCTTTCCTAACCCCTTATGTCTCCCTTTTCCCAACATCCTCTACTTCCCTTTCACCCGTGGCCTTTCTTTACCACATTTCTTCATCCCTCTTGGCCAAGCATGCTTGGGCCCCACCGAAACTTTGGAGAGAAGAAAAGTTTTAAGGCATTTAGAAACCAAAAAAAAGAGCAACCACCTCACCATCATGACACATGCTCAAGCCCCTTAAATCCACGATGAAACATAAGGCAATAGGTAGCAGTATTGAATAAGGAAGCTGGCCTTTGAAGTAAAAGATGTGTCACTTAAACAAAACCATTTGGGATTTCAATTCAAAATCAGATCATAGAGAGAGCAGATTGCAAATTCCAGTTACAGCAGTAAAGGGAAGGTCCAAACAATTATTCACAGTATGATGCAAATCAAGACAGATGCAAATACTAGCAGTAGAGGTGAATGTGAAGCAAGGCACTCTGGGTTTTCTACTCCATATTACATGAATCTCCTCAAATTTCCATCATTCTATACACAGCCTCTCCAAAATCTGA
Organism: Cryptomeria japonica; assembly: GCF_030272615.1. Taxonomy (NCBI): domain Eukaryota; kingdom Viridiplantae; phylum Streptophyta; class Pinopsida; order Cupressales; family Cupressaceae; genus Cryptomeria; species Cryptomeria japonica. The sequence continues at coordinate 246,502,031 of NC_081408.1, forward strand.
AAATGCATTCAGAAGTGAATCAGAGAAGCAGGTTACAGCAAAAATACAAATAAATCATGGCAGATTCTGAGACAAGGATATCAAGTTGCAGAACAAATTAGATTCAATAACAGAGCAGCAGATGTGAATTTTTGCCAGGTTTCAATAAAAGGAGGGGTTTATGAAGAAGTTTGTTAGAAATGATTTTGGGTAGACAATGATGGTCATGAATGTTGTTAAGCTATGAACTAACATTTCTCTTGTCTCAGTTACTTGTATCTTATTTTTATTCTCAAGTTTTGATTCGGGATGTTCTCTTTTGTGTGATACAATGAATACAAGATGATGACAAACTAAGAATGGGAACTCCTCAACACAAGGGAAAAGATCTACATACTCAAGAGGAATTGATTGGTGAATAAAAGAGGAAGGCTATTGCAACATACGGGATTTTCTCAATAAGACAACATGAAGGAAGGACCTCACTAACTTAGTGATACAATCACAACAAGGATTAATCAACAATGCACTAAGGATGTTGGGATTCACAAGCAAAGAGAGGTTTTGTTAAAAACAAAGGTGAAAGATGCCACTTTGTGCAAATAAAGCACAGAACACCGATTTGCCTGAGTGTAATAAGGTGAGCAATATTGGATCAAATAGACTTGCTTCTGCAAATGAAACCCAAAGTACCACCAGCATATAGTGCAAATGAGAGAAGAGCTGATCGAGTGTGCAAAAACAAGTGTGACAATAAAAATTCGGATAAGTGTTGGATCATTTCCTTTGCTCCTTGTAAAGTCTGAAATGACTTCCTTTGCCCTTGGAAAAGTCTGAAATGACTTCAAAATGACTTCCATTGCTACCCAAAAAGTCCGATTGCACTTCTAGTGGCAAGTCCGAAATTGTCCTTTGATCTATAAATCGCGAACTACTTCCTTTGCCAAGCAATGATTTTGACCTTTTCAATCACCGATCTGGCCTAGAATACATTTTTTTTTGACTTTTTAGAGGTCTAATTTGGGCACAAAGAGTTGTTTTGAAGGTAAATTGATAATGGTAAATGGAAGAGCATGAGAGAATGGAGCTAGAGACTTAAACATTTCTTGTGCCTCACCACAAATGCAACCTTTCCTTTGACATGAAAGATTGACATGAGGATTGAAATCAAAGATCGAGTTAAAGAAGGTTGGTAACAAGAAGCGGGAGATAACAATTTGAAATGACTTCCTTTGCCATTTAAAAAGTCCAATGGCACTTCCTTTGCCATTTAAAAAGTCCGATGGCACTTCCATTGACCCCCAAAAAGTACAAATTTTTCCTTTGTTGGGCAAAAAGTACAAATTTCCTCTTGTAAACAGCAATAAAAATGAACATTATCTATTCAACATCAGCAAAGAAAGCTTTCTGGACTGCAAGTTCAACCTCAACATCAGCAATCAGGACTTGGAGGACAATAGCACAATAAAATCAGGTGTGAAGTGTATGATTGCAAGGGAATACAAAGGAAGCATAAGGATGAAGGAGAAACAACAAAGACATGTTCTACACACTCAAGGCAAGAAATTTTCTACATTCCAAGGCGAGTCAACACCATCACAACTTTCAAGGAGGACAAATGCAAGACATTCAAGGAGGAGGATGCAAGAAATTTCATAGGATAACAAGAGGAATCTAAGCTCAAAACAAAGGATTTCACAACTAGACCAAGGAATTCAAGTCAAAGACTATCAATAAGGGAAGATCAATCATCATCACATTGAGAAAACTGAATAATGTTGAGTATCAAGAGATATTACTCAATACTCATTCATGATGATGAATCAAGTCTACAAGTGCAAGTCGAGATGGCATCCTTGTCATCACTCAACCAATCAAAAGGTTCCATGTTAGTATGTCTAGATACAATGCACTTGACTCATCATATGGAGGCACAAACTTTTAGCTACCTACCCTCATATTTCATTGGTTCACATTCAATATTGAACCTAAATGTAATTTTCTCATTGGCCGAAAAGGAGTTGTTCTAACAAACCCTAATTAGGGTTTCCATTTTGTAATCTCGGCCATTGATTGTGAATCAATTTGAGCCACTCATTGTAAAGAGTTGTCTATAAAAGGCTCGAATCTTCTCATTTGTAAAGGTTAATAGCAGAGTTAACAAGAATAGCAAGTTAATGGTTAAATAGTTCAAGAATAGTTTAGTAGCAGATAGCAGCTAGAGTAGAATAGGAAGAGAAGGCGGAAATTGTTGCCAAAGTTGTAAATAAACTTCTTTTTCATTGAAGTTATGGTGCAATGTGTTGTTTTTTATACAATAGCATGACTTATTGTTGGATCATCACGTTAGCTAATGATAATTAGATGAATGAAAGAACTTTGTGCATAATCAATGGTGAAATTCATATATCCATACCACTAACGATTTGTTGATTGTAAGTTTGCCTTGTGTGGTCAAGTGGAATCCTTAAATGAACTTAACTTCAATTACTATTCACACTTTGATATGCATCGCCTTGATGGTATCCTTGTTGTTGATAGTAATTTAAACATCATTTTGCTTTCCTTAGAAGATTGCACTAAGCTTTGTGGAGTTGTTGCTTTGCATGTCAAAGCAAGGCATAGTGGAGTTTCACCAAAGGTTGTCTATTGCTCTTGAATTCTTAGGATTAGATTAGCCTACTCAAACCTTATGTCTTTTGCCCTTTTTATTTCTAAGCAGATAGTTAGAATCTAAGTTCCAGCAACATCCACACATTCAACATTCAAGTATTCAATGTAAGTCCCCTTGGATTACCAGCAATCACATCAACCAATTGAGATATCCACATGTCATGACTTGACTATAGAAACCTTGGAGTCATCTTGGTTGATCACATCATTTAGTATCCAATAAGATTTTGATCAAGAGAGGATAGAATACATTTGGTATTTTATTCTGTGTTCAATTGTGCTATAAAACACATCAATAGTTACTATTGATGGTTTATAAAGAACTTTGCTCAGATTTCATACCTATTGGACATGCTGACCAGGAAAGGACAACCGTTCACATGGGGAAATCGGATGTTGGTCTCTGTGATTTATAAGTCCTATGGTGTCGAGGAGGAAGACTAGGAAGAGAGGCTTATGGGAATAATGTATAAAATTAAGGTGATGATAGGACACACTCCGTTCCAACTAATGTACAAGCAAGAGGCAGTGGTTCTAGTCGAGTACGTGGTTCCAAGTTTGAGGATTGTTGTTGAGAACTGACTCGATGACACAAAGAGTTTGAAGGAGCGCCTGTTAAATTTGAACAAGTTGGATGAGCAATGGGTAATGGCACAGTGGTCAACGGAAGTCATGTAACGCTGGCAAAAGTTATGGCATGATAAGCACCTTCGTAGAATGAACTTTCAGTTGAGATAGTTAGTTCTAAAGTATAATGGTCATAATAGAATCAAGCCCAAAAAGTTCAAAGTTCATTGGCTAAGACCCTATAAAGTGAGGAAAGTTGGACAGAATGGAGCAATCAAACTTGCAACACTCAATGATAAAACAATCAAAGACCCGGTAAATGAATCAAAGTTGAAAGCGTACAAAGGGAGAAGGGAAACTATTGCAGTAAACATCTTAGGTTATGCTATATGAGGAAAAGCCTGCAAACTGTAAGAAGAAGCAACTTGACAAGGAGTTTGTACACAAGGAGCACCTAGTTGTACAGGAAAGACCATATGTGAGCACAAGCGAGCCATACAAAGGTGTTCATAGCATTTGTGGAATCGGGAGGGTCATTTGGAGGTGGAAGTCAAAGATCCGGTGAAGGAAGAACTAGTGGAAGAGAGTCGTGCGGAAGCAAGGACGAGAACAAGGTCAAACTATATAGAGAACCCTACATGGAAAAAAGAAGCGAGGTCATACGCTAAGGTGAAGCAGAGCCGTATGGAAGCATAGGGCTTAATTTCAATATGTTACGAACAAGTTACAGAAACTCTAGCGGTTATCATAATGACCAACCGACAATGAATAAAAGCCGAAAAATTCATTTAGCATCCATTTCAAGCATGGCAACAAGTAACAATAAGGGGAAAAAGACTCGACCTCAAGTGCAAAAGGACGACAGAGTTCCCGTTGAGACGCACGTTTGAGAGCCTGAGAAGTATTGAGTGTTGCACATGGTGACAGGAGACACCTGAAGATAATACCGTCAAGGATTCACTGAGGAAGGCCAAGGTTGACAAGGCAATTCAGATGCCTGTATTCAACGTAAGGGATTTTGAGCCAGTGTTGAAGGCTATGGTAGTAGACTATGATCTCCATTGGAAAAAGTCTACCATAACCTTCCACAAATGTAAAGTTATTATATTGTTTTGGCCGAATGAGTTCACCAAGGTGTTTGGTATCCCCTTGAAAGGTGTCAAGGTAGCCAAACCCTTAGTAAAGATGACCACCAAAGAGAAAAATAGTTTGGTGAAATTGGTGTGTCAAAGTGACATAACACAAAAAAAAATGGGAGAGCGTTTGGAATAGCAGCAACAAAGGGGTTAAAAAGACCATAGCGATGGCTGAATGGAGGTGCCTCATGAATTTGATAAAAAGTTGTCTCACAAGAGCCAGCAGAGCCTCAAATATTTCCATATGGATGATATATGTGATGAACAGGATAATGAACAAGAGGGTTTACAACTGGGCAGTGGTGTTGTCAAACAGGATTCAAGAGTTTTTTAGCCTTGAGCATAAGGCATTTTATATGTCCCACCATGCCATTGGTCTTTTCCTCAAGGCACTCAAAACCTAGGTTCCCATAGATAAATGGGGCCACTTCCAACCCCTCAGCCAAGTGGACCCATCCAAGCCAACCATGTTTTACTGGATGCATTTGGACATGCTCACGGTTGGGAGTAAACACAAGCTATGAGAAAGAAACGGTGGCAAGAGTTGCAAGAAAGTATCAAGCAGAGTGTGGAGGGTGACAACAGTCCGAAGGAGACTATGGAGGTCTCATCCTCTAAGAGCGAGTGTGGAGGACAACATCAAGAAAGGTGGCCCATGAAAGTGATGAGGACAGCATGGAGGAAGTGGAGGAGGTGGTGAGGATCACTAGCACAGAGGCTCAGCCAACAAAGAATGTATCAGAGGAAAACCCATTGCCAACTCCGCTAGCCATGGGAGTAAGAGAGACTCTCATAATAGTTTCGAGAGCAATGGCCGAGAGAATAGTACCACCTCCGTCGAGGGCTGCAATGAGTGGCAGTGTCACATTTGTGCCAGTGATGCTATCCCCTATAGCACACTTAATGGCTCCAAACACGTCACTTCAGATCGCTATGCCACACGAAAAACAAGAAGCCACATGGAGTACAAGAAGCCACACCAGTGGCTATTGTGGCGAAATGGAAGACAATGTTGGCTGTCAAAACTACTACTACCGAACCTACCAATGACGTCGCACCCGCCACTGTCGTCGTGCTTGCCAATACCGCCAATGCTATCACATCAGTCAGTGATACCGCACCTATTGTAGAACCTGACAATGCTCCCATGGGGTTAGTTGAAGAGGTGGCAGCTGCTATAAGGATGGAAACTATGGGAATTGACAATTGGTTGAGCAAATTTGATGTGGCACCCACTGCCCCTCCACCACTATCACCGAGTCCTATGGAGGACACCAAATTTCAACCTAGAGAGGTAGGAGAAGCCACAAAGCCTGGTAAGGAGGAAGAGACTCAGATGGAGAAGAAAACGAGGCCTACCGAGGAGGACCTAGTGGATATTGAGGAATCAGAGCAACACGGAGAGCAGAGTGAGCATGACATTCTACAATCTAGGGCAGCAAGGGAGATGATGCTCAAGAAGGAAAGGTCAAAGGGGTCTAGTAGAGAGGAAGCCTAGGAAAGACACATATAGGTTTCATCCTCGAGATGCTTTAGGACCGGTGCGGAGGTATCTCACGGAGTTGGAGGAGTTCTCCTCAAGGATCCATGAGGTGGTTGAACTGGTACACCAATTGGACATGGATCTAGCACCACCTGAGGTAGAGAGGTTCCTAACCTTTATGCAAACCAACTGCGAGTAGGAGTTCTTCCACTGTCTTACATCTAGAGGGTGGCCTGCCACAAAGACTCCTGAGATGTTGGAAGCATGGCAGCCAGCACAACCGACCTCAGTTGAGGGATAAGGTGGCATACTTTCTACCTTACATGGTATGGAGATTTCCTTTTAGGAGGTATTCTACTGAATGTAGCGGGCAACTCACACATTGGAGGAGGTCAAGGTAGGTAGAGTGGTTGCACTACAAGAAGCAGCAACTACTTGGGAGGAGCTAGCAGTATACATATGCACCTCCCAAGAGCATTTAGCCCAACAGACACAGCTCACTACCCCAAAGAGGGAGCAAAGGATGGTTATGAAAGCCACATTGCCAGAAAAGGAGGGTCACTTGGAGGAGCAAAGGGTGGCCATGGAGGAGAAGGATGGCAAACTAAGGGAAATGGAGGAACACATGGATGGCCTAACTCAGTAGTTGGAACATAAGGAGCAAGATCTCAAGCAAGCATTGTACCTAGTGAAGGGGTTGCAGGAGCGAGACTTAGTAGCAAAATGCGAATTGTAGTTTCATGCAGAGCAGGTGCAACACCTCCGGCAGCAGCTTGTAGCATCTAGAGTCACACAGATTACAATGTCCTCAACTGATCCAAGGATGTCCTCCCACCCTCCCTCATCATAGAATTTTATGTACATATCCCCATTTTGTTTTGTCATCTAGAAGATGACTTCTTTTTGGGGGGGGCTGATGTAGGCAGCAATTATTCCATAATCAAAAATAAATTTTTAGTATAATAATTGGCAGTGTATTTACTTTTGGTTTTGAGAGGTTGGTGGTAGTTGCTGACAGTTAGCAGTCTTAACCAACCGCCAAACACTATATATACTTTGATTGTTGTATTGGAAAACATTCATGATTGTACACACATTACACTTTGATAATAAAGAACACATCTTTCTACCATGTTATTGTGTTGATTATTGTTATCTTGTATTATTGTATGGTATAATTCTATATCTTGTTTACTCTGCGTAATCGATTAAGTTCCTTTCAGGAGTAATCAAATATTCTCGATTGTTGTAGTTGAAGGACTCGTTAAAAATTTAATAGATTGCCGATCAAGGAGAGAGTATTTTTAATATTTGATCGTTGTAGCATATAGGGTTCCAATATTAAAGAAAATTGTGAAGTCTTATGAATAAGACAATTTTCTGATGATGGTAAATATTAATTTCTTATTTAAACTTCTTTTTCCTGACTTCCTAATATATACACAGACCATTTGATCAGAACTGACTTATGTTCCAGATCAGGACTTCATTTACATATCTACTTCTTTCCCCCATATCCTCTTCTCTCTCTTCTTTATACATTTATATATACTTGTGCCACTTCACAAAGTGAGATATCCCTTAGAAAGGAGACAACTGTTTTCAAGTAGTTGCAACCTTTCTTCAAACCCCATTGCTACCCTTGAAAACTTTAGTCTCTGCATTTTAAAACATATAATTCATGCTCTTTAATTACTTCCCTTAATTTTCCATCACTCCCTGTTATCAATCGCTCCACATTAGTTATTTATACACTGTAACTTCGGCACTTAATAAGTTATTTTTGTGGTCAACAAAAGGGTGGTCATCCCAATGTAATGTTATTTAATTTTTCTAACAGCATCAATTCTACAATGAGGGTCAGCCTAAACAAAATGGTGATATCTTAAAGGGTTGGCCTCATTATTTAATTTCTCCCATAATTATTTAGATGTAATATCCATGCTGCAATAACTTGAGTTGGTCATCCTTTGTATTGGTATTTTACCCTTGGCCAGCTCCTAGCAATTTCCCAGGTTTAAAGACTGCAATCTGTATTTATCAAGGCATTGATAATTTACAAGGCTGAAATTTATGTTAGATTGGCAAGGGCATGACACTCTTACAGCAACTGCAAGTGTTTTCTGAGATGATTTGATTTCCTATTGAGGTATTTTGTATTTGAACTTGTCAAATACAATGTTCTATAAAATGATGTATGCAACAAAAAAAAGAAATGAGTTAATTTTGGATTTTGTAATCAGTATCCTTGATTTAAATGATATGATAATGGTTACAGCAGTGGTTATTATATTGCAAAATCATTATTGTCAAATGTGACAAACTTTTTCAAACAAACAACAAAAATAATTCCAAGGGTGTTGCTACAATTTGGACTTGGTGGCAAGGACTTTGCCCCTCAAACCCCCCTGTATTGCAACCCAGAACGCGCTAGGGGTGCTGCCCCTCGACCTAGTTGGGGCATTGCCCCCAAACCCCAAGAAGAGCACTACCCCTTACCCCATTGGGGGTGTTGCCTCCAAACCCCCATGAGGATCACTACCCCTCAACCTCACTAGGAGTGTTGCCCCCAAACCCCCACAAGGAGCGCCGCCCCTTGACCCCACTTAAAGCATTGCCCCTAGACCCCCATAAGGAGTGCTTCCTCTCAACTCCATCGAGGTCTCCACTCCTGACCTGTACTGGTTATTGAGATCTCCTGTGACATAAGAAACTTGATTACAATGAGAAACTTGATTACAATGAAAGGGTCTAAGAGTGAAGATAACTTAGAAAATTATCTTTATGACTATCATAATATCATTGATCAATAATGAAGTATCATATTATCAAACATTCAAATCTCATTATTATTATAAAATATTATATTATATAATATATTTTAAGTTATCGGTTCTGGTACAGGTGCAGATATGGGTATTAGAACCTGGTATGATGGTATGACAAAAAAAAATTCCTTGGGTATGGGTATGGGAGTATATATACATACATTAATGACTATGACAACATGGCTGGCAAAAAGTTGCAGAAAAAATAAACAACCAAAAATTTCTAATAAACAAGAGGATGCACACAAGCGGAAGTAGTAAACAACTCCATCCTATGGCCAACATCAGCAGAAACAAACTACATCAACAAGTTGTATGACTGAACTCAGCAACAACAGACATACAATTAGCCATATGGCTACTGGATGTACAGTAAACTTGGACTTGCCATTGATTACCGGACATAGAGCCAGTTTTCCATTTAGAACAGAGATATCAGGAGTAGAATTTTCCAATTGAACATCTATTGAACAAGTACATATTTCGAGGATAATCAAGTTTTGTTGGAAGTATGAGCTTGTATGGTTTTCATTGATGTCAAACCTGGTTATCTGGACGGATTCTGGTCCAAATATGCTCCTGGTTGTTGCAGTTGTGTTTTGTGTTGCAGATTTAGTTTGGCATTTTGGTGTTGGTTGTGGTACTTCAATTCAAATAGTTATTTATGTTCTCTGGCAGTGTGTCTATTAGACGTCCAAAAATTCTTCAATGGCCTACGGATATGTTGCAGATTGTGTTGTGGTTTAGTGGACTTGATTTTATGGCTTGTGTAGTATTAGCAATATGCTTCTCTGATGGATTCTTTGTTCCGCAAGAGAGATTTGTTGTTTTATGTTTGGAATATCCAGTTGTGTTATGGTTTAGTGTGTCCATTTGGATTATCTTGATTGGATCATATTCCTTTGGTCCAAATATGCATTGGAGGATGTATTAAGGAGTTGTTATGGGTTTCACCATGGCATGTGGAGATCCGTGTGAGATATTTTGCATCGGAAGATGTTCTTTGGCCGACTGATTACTATGTCTACATGTTATGTTTGGTAACGACATTGGAGGATGTGTTAGTGTGTTCAGATCATTGGATTCATCTTGGAAGAATGTATTGTGATGTATTTGGTTTCTCTCTTTGTCTTGGAGTTGACAGCTTTGAGTATTTTAAATTTTTGGTCTAGATGGCTTATTTTGTGTAATAATGTTTATGATTTTCTTGGCCAACCCTAAATTAAGTTTTCAATGATCAATCTCATATTTAAGGAGTATGGTTGAAGAAATTGTTATGATGGATTGTGTGTGAATTGATGAGAAGAATATGTGAATAATGTGCAAGCAGATTTGAGATTGCAAAAGTGCAAAAGTCAGAGCTTTGAAGGTGAGATATTCAGTAAGACAGTGGTGGTTATCAGAGATGTTTGCCATGATGTTGGTCGCTTGATCCAGTTGTTCAAGGACAATTTCATGTTTAGGAGATCCTTCTCAGTTTTAGTTCTACTATTTCCTTTGTTGTTGATTGATAATGAATCCTTCGATAACAGATTATATCTTGCCCTGAAGCAATGAGCCTTAGTTGTGCAAGTCCTTATATCCTGCCCTAAGGCAATGTGCCTTAGCCTTGCAAATCCATCAGGCATTGTTTCTCCTTGGCAATGACCCTAAAACATTGTAATTATTCATATTCATATTGTGAGTTAGATTCACACCGTGGTTTTCCCAGTTTGGGTTTTCCACGTAAATGTGGTTTCCATGTGTTAATGGTTGATGTTCATGTGTTGATGATTGATATGTTGCCACTATGTTATTTGATGATGTTAATAATTAATTTGTTTTAAATTTTCGGACTTATTCCCCCCCCCCCTTAGTCTTGCCATGTGTTTAAGAATTGGTATCAAAGCGTTGGTTCCTCTTTGGAAAGTTTAACCACTTGAGGTAGATCTGGAATGGTGCAGGAACTTCATCTTAAAGCACTGATGTTTGATGGAACAAATTTTCCTTATTGGAAGGACAAAATGGAACCTTGGAAACTTTGCAGAATGGAATCTGGGATATTATCCAAACTAGTTATACACCTCCTCCGAATGAACCTACAACTCCAGATGAACTTATGGCTCAAGCGACAAATGCAAAAGCTAGAACAGTACTTACCAATTGTTTGAGTGATGCGGCATTTGGGAAGCTTAGAAGATTGAACGAAGCTAAGGAGAATTGCAACAAGTTGTGTTATGCATATGAAGGTGATCCTAAGACAAAGCAAGCTAGGTTGATGAATTTGAAACAGAAACATGAATGTTTGAGAGTGACAAATGATAAAGAGTTGGGAACTACATACACAAAGTGAATGATATTGCTAAGGCTATCCAATTTGTTGGTAGAACTTTAGAAGGTGGTGATACAATAAGAAAGATCCTATACACTGACTAAACCCGCCAAACCGAAGAACTGGGTGATTGAAGAATGTCATCATCTGAATAACTATTTGATTCATCAACTCATCAAAAGATTATCTGCATTTGAAATTGAAGAGATAAATGATATAAAAACCTACAAAAAAGAAACTGCATTTAATGTTTAAAAAAAATCAAAAGATGAATCAGAAATAAGTGAAAACTTGGATGAGATTTAAGCAAGCTTTGCAAGAAGATTGAAAAGAGGAACTAGAAAGTACAAAATTTAGTTACCCTTGAAATGCTTTATTTGTGGTAGAATTGGTCATTATGCTTCTAAATGTATGTATAAGGAATAGTACACAAAATCTGATAATAATGAAAAGAAAAGTAGATATAGAAGACATGATTTTAAGAAAAGGATAGATGATAGAGATAAAGGGAAAAGGAGTTTTGTTCCATGGAGACACATTCATTTGAAGATGAAGATGGTGAGGACTCAAATGAAGAATCTTTATTCTTGACTATAAAAGAGAAAAACTAGGATAGGTCCCGAAAACAAGAAGATGTTGAAGATAACAAAAAGATAGAAAGAGAGAAGACTGCATTGCATGATAAGATTGAACTGAGAGTGTGGATCATTGATTTTGGATGTTCAAATCACATGACTAAAGACAAAGATAAGTTCATTAATCTCAAGAAATATGATGGTGGATCAATGAAATTCGCAAGAGAAGAAGCTATACCTATTTGCTGAATTGGGAGTATCTAGATTGATGGAAAGCATAAAACTGATGATGTTTATTATGTTGAAGGTTTGAAACATAGTCTGCTGAGTGTTAGTTAGATGTGCAATAAAGGTTATGAAGTTTTATTTAGTAAGACCAGATGTGTGATTAGAAAAGGAAAACTAGAAGAATGATAACAGAAGGTATTAGAACAAATGGAAATGTTTATTTCATAAAGGTCAAAGAGTGGAAGTGGATGTATTCTGATATGGAGCAGCGAATATTGGTTATGGCAAAAAAAGAATGGGACATCTCAACTTTGATAACATGATAAAGATCAGTAATACTAAAGCAGTGAGAGATTTACCAAAGACTATCAAACGTACTGATACTATGTGCAGGGAATGTCAATTAGGAAGAGAGGTTTCAAAAACAAGGAGTATTCCACTTCAAGACCATTGGAGATGATTTATATAGATCTTTGCAGGCCTACAAGGAGAAAAGGACTTATTGGAGAAAGCTATTTCATATTACTTATTGATGATCATTCTAGGATGACATGAGTTACATTTTTGAAAGAAGAACGTGAATCTTTTGAAAGATTTAAAGTATTCAAATCAATGATAGAAAATCAAATTGAAGCTAAAATGAAGTGTTTAAGATTTGATAGAGGTAGAGAATTTACTTCAAATGAATTTGACAATTTTTGTGAGAAATATGGTATTAGAAGATACTTTTTTGCTCCAAGAACCCCTCAACGGAATGGTACAATAGAAAGGAAGAATAAGATTGTTATTGAGACGGCTAGAACTATGATGAAAGATGCTAACCTGACTAATGTATATTGGAAAGAAGTTGTGCATACTGCTGTTTACATTCTTAATAGGGTACAAATAAGAATAAATCATACTAAGACACCTTATGAGCTATGAAATGGAAGACCTCCTATTGTAAAGCATTTCAAAATCTTTGGGAGTAAGTGTTATATTAGAAGACATGAAGATGATCTTGGAAAGTTTGATACCAAAGAATATGAAGAAATATTCTTGGGATATGCTACAAACAACAAAGCCTACCAGTGTTAGAATAAGAGATTGAACAAAATAGTGGAAAGCACAAATATGAAAGTGTGTGAAGCATGGGATCAGATTGCCCCTAAACCTATAATGGAGACTAATTTGATATTAGTCTTGTTGCAAATGAAAAGACAGATCGAGAAGATAACAATGAGAAAGAGATAGATGAAATTGAAAACAAAAAAGAAGAATCTAAGCAAGTGATTAAGACCCCAACAAAATATGTACAAAAGAACTTCTTAGAAGATTAGATAATTGGAGACAAAAACAAAGAAGTTCAAACAAGAAGAAGTGTTACAAAGGCAAATGAGCAAGCAAACTATAGTTTTCTTCGCTAGTGGAACCTAAATCATATGAAGAAGCAAACAAAGAAGAAAGTTGGGTAAAAGCTATGGAAGAACTAAATCAGATACAAAAGAATCAAACTTGAGAGTTGGCACCCAGAATAGTGGACAATAATGTGATAGGAACTAAGTGGGTGTTTCATAACAAACTAAATGAACAAAGAAAAGTTACAAGGAACAAAGCGAGATTGGTATGTAAAGGCTATCCACAAGTTGAAGGTATTGATTTTGAAGAAACTTTTGCTCCAATAGCTAGGATGAAAGCTATAAGAATGTTTCTTTTTTTTTTGGCTTATAGGAACTTCAAGGTATATCAAATGGATGTTAAGTCAGTGTTTCCAAATGGAGAACTGGAAGAAGAGGTATATATTGAGCAACCAGATGGATTCTGATGCTCTGCAAAAAGGATTAGAAACTCTGTTTGATGTCAACACACACAAGAGCACAAGAAACAAACATTAGTGTTAGCAACAAAAGATTATCCTAAACAGGCATATCAAGAGAGATATTAAGCATGAAATAGAAAGCATATCAACATAGAATAAAATAGCTAATCAAGATGCTCATAGTTGCTCCTCCCTTGTTCCTCTCCTCTCCAAGTCCCAAATGAGTGTAGCTCTCAGCTTTTAGCACTAGCCATGGATGCCATATGGAGATTCAAGATGGTTGAATATGATAAGCAAATGCTATGCAAGTGTAGATAGTGATGCTATGAAAAAGCTCTATGCTAATGCCAGTATAACAACAATACTCTAATGCTTCCTTTTTTTGCTTGAGGAGAAGGGTTCTATTTATAGAAGAAATAGGGAAATGAAGGGTTAAGATTGAATAATCTTAACAAGGGTTAGGATTGAAAGATATTCAATCCATGTGAGACTTTCAACCCAATCCCATGTTGACAAGTGTCACCATGAGGAGGCTTGAGAGGAGAGATAAGGAGCATTAAATGCTTGAGGGGACATGATGGTTATCCTAGTCAAAGAAATAAATGCTTTGAAGAGACACATGGGTTACATGAGGGTTAAGTTAGGGGTCAAAGTCCTTAACCATGGGTGCAAGTGGAATTAACCATTAATGGTCATGTAAGAGCCATAAGTGGTTTGGAAGACTTTAGAGGTTAATTTGTTGAACACACAAATCATTAATTGCTTTTCAAAGACTTTGGAGTCTTTGAGAAGTGACTCCAATTTGCTTAGGAATGTGACAATATTTAGGGGATGGATTAGGTTAATTAGGAAAGGTTTAGAAGAATCTAGGAGGGGTTTAGGCATGCAAGTGGATTTTGTAGGAAAATGCAAGTGGGAGGAATTTTGGTATTTTCAATTAAAATAAAATCATTTATTTCAATTAAATGGTGTAATTTGCATTTGGATAAATATTCAAATAAATATTAATTTATTTAAATGAGAAAAAGGAAGATAAAGCATTAAAATGCTTGAAGACTTTGAGGGAAACCATTAAAGGCTTGAAGACTTTAAGGAAAACCATTAAAGTCTTAAGAAGACTTTAAGGGAAGCCATCAAGTTTGAAGACTTTAAAGCCATCAAGTTTGAAGACTTTAAGGGAAACCATTAAAGGCTTAAGAAGACTATAGAAGGAAGCCATCAAGTTTGAAGACTTTAAGGGAAACCATTAAAGGTTTCAAGTGGGTGAGGATAAATAGGATTTTAAATAAATAATTTATTTAAAATAGTTGTGCAACTTGCATTTGTAGGAAAATGCAAGTGGGTGGAGGATAAAGGTGATTTAAATAAATGATTTATTTAAAATAGTTGTGCAACTTGCTTTTGTAGGAAAATACAAGTGGGTGGAGGATAAAGGTGATTTAAATAAATGTTAATTTATTTAAATGTGAGAGGTGGGATTTTGGGGGATTTAAATAAATATTAATTTATTTAAATGCGAGAGAATATTTAATTTAAACAAATATGATTTATTTATTTAATTAATGGTCTGAATTTGGTTAAGTGAATTAAATCAAATAAATTGAATAATTTATTTAATTAATAGGAGAAGAGGGTTAGGATGAATTAATTAAATATTAATTTAATTAATTATTGATTGATGGTTAAATAATCAAATAAATACTAAATATTCATTTAATTAAGTGGACAGATTTATGTGACTACATTTGCCCCTCTTTGAGACGGTGCAGTTTATCGCATCGTTTCAAAGAAAGAAAAATAGGTGTGTGGGTGGTATGCCCCCTTGAGAGATGGGCCGAATTTTTTTGAAAAATCGGGCGATCTCTCGAAAAAGAATGAAAAGTGGAGGGGAGGTAGAATAGAAGAAATTAGAACTAATGATGAAAGAATGGGAGAAAATGGAGTGAATATGAAGAAACAACAAGCCAACGAGTACCCTGAGGTCATGCAAGAGATACATAGCAGATGTAGTGTGGGGTTTGGATTGATGCTATACAATTGATCAAAATTGGTTGGACAATCTGGTGCAATCAGTTTAATTGCCCCAGTCAAGTCAAAGCGTGACAGTTGATGTCAGTTGGTTGCTTGGACATGATAAAGTCTGAGTAAGTGAATCAAAGTGACCTGATGTGACCTAGACAATTGATATAATTGCCCAATGAAGTCAAGGTATATGAAGCAAAATACTTGTTGAGACGTAGACAATTGATGTAATTGTCCGTTGGATTGTGTTTGATTGGTTGATCAATTGATAGTGTGTGCATGTGATGGATGGTTGTGGGGAATCATGGTAGCCCCGTTGAGACTGGGTCATTATGATAAATGCCTGATGTAGTCTAGGATTACCATGATCGATTACCTGTTGAGACCCAAAGATACTTGATCAGAGTATCTGTTGATAGTCTAGGTGTGTGGGAGTCGATGTATCTATGTAGACAGAGTAACTGGCTTAATTTTGTGGATGAGTGAGGATGGGAAGCGATGAAGGGATTAGGATGATGTTGATGATCAAGATAGGGAGGGTGAGGGGGGATTCGATGTTAGATAGAAGATATGGAGGACTAGGACCGAGTCTTATGGAAGAAGAGGAGTAAAATAGAGTATGCATTATTATGACTATGTATGCATGATATGCAGCTATTATGAATGTATGGATGGGTGGAATGCAACGAAATGCAATATATATATACGAGATGAGATGACGATCCATAGTGCTCTATTTTCATCATTGAGCTTTTAAAATGTTGTAAGAAAATACAAGCAACTTGACATAAAGATTCAAGATGACCAGAGTATTTCTTACATGGATTTGATATAGCAAGTTAATACAAGCAACTCGATATAATGGATCAAGTTGACCTGAGTATTGCTTGCGGAACAAATAAGGATTATCTCCTTTCATGCATGACTTGGAATGTCCTCCTTGATCTTAGACTGATCATATCTTGAGACAAGTGCATACCATACTAAGAGATAAAACCTTTATCCAGTTTGGATGAGGTAGGAGGAACCAAAGAAAGAGCATTGTACCTGCAAACAAACAGTATATACATAAAGAATAAAGAATATGGATCCTTGGTAATGGTTCATGCTCATATGGTCGAGGTATACGCTGTAGTCAGCAAGCCGTAGTGATCTATGACTGAATTTTGCATAAGATCACGTAGCTTAGTGAACTTTCGATGTAGACACCATTAGTACATGCCCTAGAACTTCATCGGAAATAATGCGCAAACGATACAAAACAATGTTGAAAGATCCCGATACAGATAAACAAATGATTGTACTCATAAATCAACCAAGTATTTGATAGCTTAACATAATTTTCTTGTCAAAGAAAATGTCACTTTGTCTTTGTTTTGGTAAGGAAGGATGCATCCTTGTTTAAAGACAATTTCTGATTTGTTGATGTTGATTGTGTGGTTTGATTTGTAAATGGTCATCATGTGAGTATTATGTCAATGTTTGTTTTGTATCTGTGCGGATGAGTATGTACAAAGTGTTGCCATGTTTTTGTGTAATTTTCAATGGTTTTTCGATGTTTTGGATTTTGTGGAATAGTTTTGAATGTTTTTGGATTTTGTGAGACCCTTTTGAATGTTTTTGGATTTTGTGAGACATTTTTGAATGTTTTTGCCAATGAATCATAAGTAATGTAGAATCCACTTCCATCATCTAGATTTTAAGGGTATTGCCCCCAAGTGTAGACATGACTATGAAAAAAAGTGGGATGCAAGACGCATGAAGTACTATCTCTAATTACATATCAAATAACAAGCCATGGTTTGGATGGATGGATGTGTGTATGTATGAATGTGATCGCAATGAGCCTGAAAGATACTGGAGCCATTGTCTTTACGAGTGGCACCTGTTTGCCAGGTTATCACCATCGCACTTACCCAAGGTGCCACCGGAGTGGTTGTTCACTGTTTGGATGTATGATTTTTCTTTAACTTTTTTTTTTTTTTGAATGTTTTTGTATTTCTTCAGGACATTTTTCTGAATGTTTTTGGTATTTTCTGATATGTAGGGGAGTCTAATGCTCTGTACAGCTTATGTGTAAAACCGTTTGAGGTGCATGCTATTGATTGGATCAGCGAGCGGTTCTCCTTCTGATGTAGCCAACTGATATGCCCCGGACCCAAATATAGCAGTGACAACATATGGGCCCAGCCAGTTTGATTCAAACTTGCCCTGATGTTCTTTGTTTGGTTGGTTGTGAGGATTCTCTCGTAGAACAAGATCACCTACCTCAAATATACGATATCTAACTCGGTGATTGTAGCTTCTACTCATGCACTGCTAATAGGCTTTGAGATGATTGTATGCAGCTTGTCGCTTCTCATCTAGTAACTCTAAGTCTTGAAGACGGGATACTCTGTAGGCTTCATCATCTATTAGATTATGCAAGGAAACCCGTAAGGATGGTATCTCGACCTCAATAGGTAAGATAGCTTTAGCACCATAGACCAATGAATAAGGAGTTGCACCTGTAGGGGTTCGAATGCTAGTTCGATATGCCCATAGTGCTGGATTCAATTGAACATGCCAATCACGACCGGCATCATTGACTGTCTTCTTTAGGATTCTTAATATGTTTTTATTGGATGCTTCGGCCTGACCATTGCCTTGTGGGTAATAGGGGGTGGAAAAGCGATGTTGGATATGAAATTTCTCACAAAGTTCATGGACATCCTGATTTTTGAAAGGAAGACCGTTATCTGTGATGATGGACATGGGTACACCATACCGACAGATGATGTAGTTGAGGATGAATGAGGTGATCTGCTTGCTGGTGACTTGGGTAAGTGGAACAACTTCGATCCACTTTGTGAAATATTCGGTGGTGGTAATGATAAATTTATGGCTGTTGGATGAAGATGGATGAATCTTACCCACAAGGTCAAGGCTCCATTGACAAAAAGGCCATGGTGTTGTGATTGGTTGCAGTTCCTGTGCTGGTGCATGTATCAGGTTGCCGTGAACTTGACATTTCTTGCATTTTCTAACAAAGTAGTAGGAATCCTTTTCCATAGATGGCCAATAGTATCCATTGCATAGGAGTTTCTTGGCTAGTGATGGACCACTTGAGTGAGTCCCACAAATTCCTTCATGGACTTCTTCTAAGGCCTTTGTTATCTCATCTTGTTCTAGACATCGAAGGAGAGTACCATCAAGACTGCGTCGGTATAGGGTTTCGGTAATAATGGTATATTGAGCAGTTTGGCGAATGAAGGTTTTACGTTGGTTATTCGATTGGTTGGGAGGAAGGGTGTGATCGCAGAGATAGGTGTAGAACTCACCGTACCATGGGGATTCAGAACCGACAAGGTGACATATCATCTCGGATTTGGGGATATCATAAGCGGGGATCCAAAGCTGTTCTACCAAGAACTCATAGCGTGTTGAATTTTGTGGAAGATCCTGGAGAGATGCGATGGTAGCCATAGCGTCAGCAGCTCGATTCTGATCTCTTGGTATCTGCTCAAAAGTGATAGTAGTAAATGATGTCTTTAGAGTGTCCACCATTTGCTTATATGGCATGAGTTTATCATCTTTGGTCTGATATTCATCTGTTGCTTGTCGAATGACTAGTTGGGAATCGCCATATACTTGCAGTTCTTGTAATTTCCATTGTACGGCTAACTTGAGACCTGTGATCAAGGCCTCATACTCTGCTATGTTGTTGGTGCATGGAAATGTGAGCCTGTAAGACTTTGGGATGCTATCACCTTGAGATGTGATAAACAGAATGCCTGCCCCCGAGCCATGCCTAGTGTAGGAACCATCAAAGTATAGTTTCCAGGGTTGTGTTGTTGTGATCATGAATATCTCTTCATCTAGAAAATTGGAAATGAGAGGATGATCACCTATGAGAGGTGCATCGGGCAATTGATCTGCAATAACTTGACCTTTGATAGCTTTACGGTCCACGTACTCAATGTCAAATTCACTTAGAATCATCACCCATTTGGCCAAGCGACCTGTCAATGCTGCTTTGTTGAGTAAATACTTGAGTGGATCAATCTTTGCAATGAGTTGTACCTTGTGTGTTAATAGATAGTGCCTCAATTTAGTGGCTGCCAGGATTACTGCTAGGCAAGCTCGCTCAATAGGCGTGTAATTGAGTTCATATCTCACCAGTGTGCGAGAGATATAGTAAATAGCACACTCTTTTCCTTCTGTATTATGTTGTGCCAGTAGTAGACCCAATGCTGTACTTGTTGCTGAGATATAGAGTAACAATGGTCTACGTGGATCTAGTGGGATCAGCAATGGTGGATTCATGAGATAGTCTTTAAGTGTCTGAAATTCTTGCTGGCATCGGGCATCCCACTGAAAGCGGATGTTCTTGTGTAGCAGGTGTGTGAATGGGTGACACTTATCAGCCAATTGTGCAATGAATCTTCGGATGGATTGAAGCTGTCCTTGTAATGTCCTTAGCTGACTGATATTCTTTGGAGGTGGCATGTCCATGATTGCTTTTACCTTTGCTGGGTCGACCTCAATACCTTTGCTTGAGACAATGTATCCTAGAAGCTTCCCGGAGGTCACTCCAAAGACACATTTCTTTGGGTTGAGTCGAACATGGTATTATTCCAGTCTATCAAAGATTTTATCTAAGATGTGGAGATGCCCTTCTCTAGTGAGTGATTTTGCTAGTAAGTCATCAACATAATCTTCCATCATAGTATGCATCATGTCATGGAAGATGGTGGTCATTTCTTGTTGATAGGTCGCTCCTGCATTCTTTAGACCAAAAGGCATTACATTCCAGCAATATGTGCCCCATGGACATGTGAAGGCTGTCTTATGTTGATCGTCTGGTGCGATTTTTATCTGATTGTATCCTGAAAAGCCATCCATGAGTGAAAGCATGGCATGTCCTACTGTCAGATCGACTATGATGTCGATATTTGGTAGGGGGAAGTCATCCTTAGGACATGCCTTGTTTAGATCTCTGAAATTAGTACAAATGCGGATGCCCCCTTTTGGTTTGCCGACAGGCACAATATTGGAGATCCATTCTGCATAATCAATTGGTCTAATAAAACCAACATCTAGAAGTTTCTTGAGTTCTGTTTTGACTAGTACTGCAATCTGAGGATGTATCTTACGAAGCTTCTGCTTGACAGGTTTGGCTCCTTCTACTACTGTGAGGTGATGCATGCCTAAATCAGGATCAAGCCCAGGCATGTCTGCATATGACCATGCAAAGTTGATCTGACGCTTCTGGAAGAACGCTATAAACTTAGGCTGTTCCTCTGGAGTGAGAAGAGATGCCAGATGTATGATATGAGGATTTTCAGGAGTCCCCACATTGTATTCTTTGGTTTCCTCGATGAGAATAGTTGATCATTCCTGTTGTGTACTAGCAGGGAGAATGTCAAACCCTCCATCCTCAGGCACCTCAGAGAGGTTTTCACTATCAGATACACTCTTTATTTTTACTTGTGTGGGATCAAACAGTGCCACAGTGTGGTTTTCACTGGAAGATCCATGTTTTATTGTTATATTTTTGCAGCTAAAAGGTTTGGCATCTGCCCCGAAGTATGCTGCGCTATTAAGTTCAATGGCGAATCCAGCTTTGTGATCCCCGCTTGGTAGATTATCCCTTAATTCCAAAAATTCAATGATAGCCTCATCGTTTTGGAAGAAGTCAAGACATGGGGGATTTGGTTGGTTCCATTCAATAAGTTCAGGATGAATAATGGGCATTACTTCATCGATTAGGTTAAGTGTGTTAGATGTATCAGTGAGGGTTAAGACATTATGGTGAAGGTCGTTAATGGTACTCTCCCTGTCAGAATCAGGTGTAGGATGAGACGTAGGGTCTGTGGAAGATGTTTCCAGTTCAGGAACCCAAGTGGTCTTTATCTGTGCTTCTCCATAAACAGGGATGTCTTTGTGTGGCGGAGGTGGTGATGTGTCTTCCTCATCTGAAGTGTTAAGCTATACAGAATCAAATTCCCATTCATGTGAGTCGGTCTCTGAGTCACATTCCAGCATCTGATTACTATACCACACTAAGATGTCCTTGGAGTTAAATACTGCAGGTATGACTGGTTTATGTACCTTTGTAGTGATCGGTGCTGCAGGAAGTGTGATGGGGATCAAGGAATCTGGTACAGGGAGTATCGGTAAGATTGACTCAGTGGCTTTTGCTGATACTGTTGGTGCCATAGATGCTGCTGCGGGTTCTGATACAGTTGTTGTTGCAAATGGTGCTGCTGATGGGATTACTGGTTCGCTTGGTGGGATGATTGGCATTCGTGATAGTTGCATTGGGGTTGTGAGCCTTGATGGGGCAGTTGGGATGGTGCTTGATGCTGCTTTAATGATTAAAGGTGTCCTTTTTGCTGTAGGTTGACATAGTGGTTTGCTGGGTTTTCCTTTGAATTTGAGTTTAGGAAAGATCTCTTTTTCAAAGCCTAGGCCTGTATTGCCTTTGGGCTTTAATTCTGGCAGCAGAGGTTCATGTCGTCCTTGTTTGCAACATCCCAAAGCACTCTGACCATCATATCCCATTCTTTGCATAATGAGGAGACCTTTGCCATACTAATCTGTAGGAAGTTTAACTTGCGGTATATCAGTGGTGATGGGATCTTTATAGATCCATTTCGCTAAGTCCTCATCTTGGGTTTCTTCTTCTTGACTCTTTCCAAGGATGAAAGGCGTCAAAGCACATGCTGACATGATCAGTGGTTGCTGGAGTAACTGCTATGGTTTACCATGTGTTCTAGGAGAAAGGGGCATTTGTCCCACACAAAAGAGTTGACTTAAGTTGTATTCTCCAGGACCTTCCTCTGCCATCTTCATCTTAAGTTTTTCTTGCTTTGGTATAGTGGTGTTCGAACTGGCAAGAGAAGCGAGACTTATATATGATGTGGAGGAAATGGCTTCTCTATTATTAGGAACAGTAATCTCTGGTTGATGGCTGATATTATGGCAAAACGCAAAGGGATTTGCATCGCCCAGGATTGTGATCTCTACACCGTTATGTGGGAACTTGATACATTGATGGTAGGTAGATGGAATGGCTTGCATGGCATGTATCCAAGGTCTCCCTAACAATAGATTGTATGGCAGAGGAAGGTCCAGAACCTGACAGATGATGTGTTTTACCACAGGGCCCACTCAGATTGGGAGTACCACAGCTCCTTTGGATGAACGCTCTGCATCGTCATAGGTTTTGATTGTGATCTTCTTGCGAGGATCCACTGATTCTATTGCATATCCCAATGTTGTGACCAACTGTAGTGTACAAATGTTCAGGCCAGCTCCATTATCAATCAAGACTCGCTTGATCCTATGTTGGTTAATAAATCTTTCGATGTGGAGTGAGGCGTTATGAGGTTGCTGGAAGGAAGAGTTGTCACTTTTGGAAAAAGTGAGACAAGGTGATGACTTTAGACTTCCAACCATGGCTTGAAATTGGTCTATATTCAGGTTCACAGGGATTGATGCCTCTTGGAGTGCTTGATCCAAGATAGTTTTATGAGATGGTGATAGATGTAATAGTTCTAAAATGGATATAAGCGCAGGGGTTTTGTCTAATTGTTCCACAAGATTGTATTGCTTTGGGATGGAGGTGGTGCCTTGTGGAGCTGCCTTTATGGTGACTTTGCCACGACGTGTAACAACATTGCAATTTGAGTTGGGATTTTTGAAGGTTATAGTTGCAACTTGTTTATTGGCATCATACAGATGATTTACAGTGTAATTATATGCAGCCTGTGTATAATCAATGGTATCAGTGCCTCACCTAGAAGTGGAAGGACCCCTTTGATCTTGTGATGGAAGTGGATTTTTGAACATCAGATGATCATTATTGGTTGTTTTTGGGTCATGTCCTTCAATTTCAATTTCTCCTCGATCAATAAGATCCTGAATGAAATCTTTCAATCGGTGACAATTACTTGTCTTGTGTCCTCTTCCTTGATGGAATTCACAGTGTTCAGTATCCCTCCACCATGCCGGTTTGACCTGAGGCTCATAGTTTGATGTTTTAGGTAGAGTGACCAAATTTTGAGAAATGAGTTGTCGCAAGACAGTTTCAATGGGTTCCCCTAAGGGAGTGTATGTGTGTTTCTGTTTTTGCTGACGAGGTCTTGGTTCATCATGAGATGTGATGAGACCTTGATTAGAAGGAACATTTGTGTTGTTCTGAGGTGGAGGATTTTGTCCTGCAAACCGAACCACAAGTTGTGCATTTTGTATAGTCCTGGCATCCACAACCCCATCGTTGACGATATTCTTGTTTTTGTTCCAAAAGCTTGGTTTATCACTATTGAAGCGCGGGCGAGGAGCATCTTTTGGTTCATTAAAGATTTTGATGAGTCCTTTCTTGATGAGTGCCCATTCACATTTTAAACCCTTGGTGATCATATCATTAAAAGAGTCTGTGTCTTTGACATCCAGATGAAATTCCATTTCTTCATTTAAGTTGGAAATGAATATTTCCACTAGTTCTCGTTCAGGTAACTGAAGAGAACGTCTGCTAGACATTTGGTGCCATCGTTGTAGGAATACTGAGAATAGTTCATCTGGTTTTTGTTTAGTGTTGCACAGATCAGCCATGGTGATGTCGCGTTCAATGTTATGAGAGTAATGAGCTAGGAATTTTTGGATGAGTTCCTCAAATGTTGTAATACCACCTGGTAGTTGGGAAAACCATGATGTGGTTGTTCCTCCCAAGCTTTGGGGAAAAAGGCGCATTAGGTATGTGTCTTCATATGCTACTTCGAGACAAGCGGAATGAAATTCTCGGACATGATCGCGGGGATCCCCCTTTCCTCTATATTTTTCAAATTTGGGTGTTTCGAATCCTCGTGGAAAGGGTGGCATATAAAGATTCCTATCAAAAGGATAGGGACAGATGTCGTTAAGTGAGAATTGATTGGTCTTGACACCACTATGAAGTTGTTGGGCGAGATTCTCGACTTGTTGCCGCAACATCTCCATTTCATTTGGAGGAGGAGGTGGTGGGTTACCTCGGGGAATATTATATCTGATGGGATCTCTACCGCTTTCCTCTTCATGGCGACTTTGTATTTCTGATGCTTGTCTTAATTGGGCAAGATCAAAGTCAGAGGGGAGTTTTGCTCCTTCTTGAGCGAGCTTTAAGAAGTGAGCATCCGCATTGCTCCTGAGTATTTCATCAAAAAGTTTGTTAAAGAGAGGTTATGCTGGGCCCTTTCTATTGTTGCAGGAGTAGAGTACTTGGGTTTTCGTCATTCGCATTTCCTCCAAGTGCTTCTTGAAATTCATTCAGATTTCCTCTTCTTCTTCTTCTATTTCGATTTCTCGTTGCCTTGACTGTGATCGGGTTTGAGCCATTTTGCTTGCAAGCTTTTTTTGAAGTTGTGTGAAAATGATGATGATTTGTTGATGAAATGAAAGATGGATGGTTGGTGTTTTTGTGTTGTATATGGATCTCTAGCACTTTGAAGGTAGATGTAACCGAAATTTATTTTTTTGAATTGCTTGCTTGTTTTGATAAGTTTTGATGTGATAAGGTGTAGAGCAATCTGAGATGTGTTACAGATTGAACTACCTAGTAATGAGAGGATTCACTCATGAACTAGTTTTAACCTGCATAGATGTGTCTCTTAGGATGAGCTTATCCTAGATGTAGAAACAGTCTAAAAAGTGATGTGATGCGTTTGATTCAAGCAATATCTAAAAAGAGAACTTGGGACAAGAACCTCTTAATGTTTTGAGAGTTGGAATGGATTGATGATGAAATGATGATGTATGAGTAAGATGATGGATGAAAATGTTTTCAACTTTCAATAAAAACTTTGTGTTACAAATGGGACAAACTCTACCTCTTCCCTTTCGAGTGTTGGTGGTATTTCTCGAGCTGTGTTGTATGTGATACAGACATTTGGGAAGAAGTTGGGATTAATCTTACCTTCTTGGTTTTTGTGATAACTCAGAGCTTTATATTGCATAAAATCTCTGCGGTTCAATGATTCTGAATTAAATTCATTTGTTTTGCCTTGAAGGTAGAGGCGCATGTGACGCAAAAAAACTCCATGGGAGACCAAGATTTGTCTATTTATATAGAAGAATTTCCTCCTTTTGATCAAAGCCTTTGAGCTTAATGGTCTTCTTTTCAAGTTGATATTCTGATGATGCTTCTTCTTTCGCAAGATGTGAAGAATGGTCATAAAATTTTGACTCTTTTTTTTTTTTTTTTTTTTTCTTTTTTTTTGCACTTTGGTTTTTGGTGTGTTTGGTTGGATGAATACTTTGTTTTTGGAAAGTGATTTTCTTTTGGATGTTTCTTTGACAAGAAAACAAAGCAAGCACACAAACACAAAAATGTTGCCCCCAAAGGCACAAATGAGTATGGGTCTAAATCAACCCAATCCTTGGACTTGTATATGACCCTTCCTTTAGATGTGTTTTAAGGTGTATTTCCAAAGCCTAAAGTCGAGTCAATTTGCACTTGGTCTTTAAAACAAACACACTTCAAACACTTTTTATCCCTAAGGTCAAATGGCCAGTTGTGATAAATTTAGCCCACATCCTGATATTTCTTCGACTTTGGTACTACATACCTTATGAATCCCGCCGTGGCAGGTAAGGATGTGATATACTAAGTCTTGCACGAGCATAACAAATAGATGATCCCTATGATGGGGGAGTCACCACTTTTATCAAGCCACAAGTGACTTTTCAAAAAGCTATGTTTCTACTCAAGGAAATATGTATGGTGAGTATCTTGGGAGCAAAACCATCTATGCTCTTGCACTAAATTATATCTCAAATATCCTCAATCAATAGAATGGGTGGGCTACTACTTAAAGGTGTTTAGTCATGTTCGATGTTTTTGGACATAAGTTCATTCTGCAGTGACTCACTTAAGAGCCTTGTAACTGGTGGTGGGGCCCATTTGTCCTTTCGGCCAGTTACACTGTAGGAACAGCTATACCCAAGGCTATAGTTTTCGCTCTCACCTGATTTCTATAGTGGCTCGAAGGATTTACCACTCGAGGTCGTTCCCAAGAGTATCGATCCCTTGGCAGGCCTCTCTTAAAAAGATAAAGTTTGAGTGTTACTAACACTTTTCTCTTGCACCTAGGACCACGAAAGCCAAGGGAGAGGATAGTGTGTGTTAGAGGTAGGACCACTCGACTGACTTTTTGCAGAAGTGTGCCAAGCACAAAAGACACTTGTTCTTTTTAATCCATCATTGCAATGTGATCTAACTATTTGGAGATGTTGCTCCAATAGTCATGGTGTTCTTTTTAACTTCAAAGGCAAAATATTTTGTAAACTAGGAACTTTTGAAATCCTAGTCAACTGAATTGAAAACACATCTTGCTTGAAGTAAAATTGCTTTAAAAAATGAGACAAGTTGATTGTGAATTTTATTTGCACCAAAAATGGACGTGTGGATTGTGAGTTTTATCTTGATACAAGAAATAAAATTTGCCTTATTGATTTTAAGCACCAAAAGAATTTGTTCCTAACTTTGCAAAAAAATAAATTTGCGTGTTTGTGTTTGTGTTTGTGTTTGTGATTCTTTTTAACTTTGAACAAGTGTGATTCTTTTTAGAGCTCTAAATGAAAGATGTGGTTCTTTTTAAAACTCTAAATGAATGTGTAGTTAATTTTAAACCAAAATAAAAAGTGAATTCATTTTTAAAACCAACTTCAAAAACAAGTTAGTAAAAAATATAAATCTACTTTTTAATCTAATTTAAATCTGCACAAAATAGAAAAATAGTTAGTAAAATCTGCCTATTTGGTAGGCTTCTACAAGCCTAATTTTTTTTTTGGTTACAAGGTGATTTGTACAATGTTCTGTTACAATAGCGCTAGTCTGCGTTTGAACAGAGGCACTATTTAACACAAACGCACTAAAAGAAAGGGAAAGACAGAGAAGGAAAAAGTGCTGAAATAGGGGGAATAGCGCCAAAACAATGTCAAACGCGCCAAAACAGTGTCAAAAGTGCAACCTGTGTGACATTTTCAACATTCAAACATGTTATTGGTTAAAAAAAAGTTGATCTTTTTGGTGTTTGGATTCACATCGGGTTCACCAAATGATGCTCTGCAAAAAGGATTAGAAAATCTGTTTGATGTCAACACACACAAGAGCACAAGAAACAAACATTAGTGTTAGCAACAAAAGATTATCCTAAACAGGCATATCAAGAGAGATATTAAGCATGAAATAGAAAGCATATAAACATAGAATAAAATACTAATCAAGATGCTCATAGTTGCTCCTCCCTTGTTCCTCTCCTCTCCAAGTCCCAAATGAGTGTAGCTCTCAGCTTTTAGCACTAGCCATGGATGCCATATGGAGATTCAAGATGGTTGAATATGATAAGCAAATGCTATGCAAGTGTAGATAGTGATGCTATAAGAAAGCTCTATGCTAATGCCAGTATAACAACAATACTCTAATGCTTCCTTTTTTTGCTTGAGGAGAAGGGTTCTATTTATAGAAGAAGTGGGGAAATGAAGGTTTAAGATTGAATAATCTTAACAAGGGTTAGGATTGAAAGATATTCAATCCATGTGAGACTTTCAACCCAATCCCATGTTGACAAGTGTCACCATGAGGAGGCTTGAGAGGAGAGATAAGGAGCATTAAATGCTTGAGGGGACATGATGGTTATCCTAGTCAAAGAAATAAATGCTTTGAAGAGACACATGGGTTACATGAGGGTTAAGTTAGGGGTCAAAGTCCTTAACCATGGGTGCAAGTGGAATTAACCATTAATGGTCATGTAAGAGCCATAAGTGGTTTGGAAGACTTTAGAGGTTAATTTGTTGAACACACAAATCATTAATTGCTTTTCAAAGACTTTGGAGTCTTTGAGAAGTGACTCCAATTTGCTTAGGAATGTGACAATATTTAGGGGATGGATTAGGTTAATTAGGAAAGGTTTAGAAGAATCTAGGAGGGGTTTAGGCATGCAAGTGGATTTTGTAGGAAAATGCAAGTGGGAAGAATTTTGGTATTTTCAATTAAAATAAAATCATTTATTTCAATTAAATGGTGTAATTTGCATTTGGATAAATATTCAAATAAATATTAATTTATTTAAATGAGAAAAAGGAAGATAAAGCATTAAAATGCTTGAAGACTTTGAGGGAAACCATTAAAGGCTTGAAGACTTTAAGGAAAACCATTAAAGTCTTAAGAAGACTTTAAGGGAAGCCATCAAGTTTGAAGACTTTAAGGGAAACCATTAAAGGCTTAAGAAGACTATAGAAGGAAGCCATCAAGTTTGAAGACTTTAAAGCCATCAAGTTTGAAGACTTTAAGGGAAACCATTAAAGGTTTCAAGTGGGTGAGGATAAATAGGATTTTAAATAAATAATTTATTTAAAATAGTTGTGCAACTTGCATTTGTAGGAAAATGCAAGTGGGTGGAGGATAAAGGTGATTTAAATAAATGATTTATTTAAAATAGTTGTGCAACTTGCTTTTGTAGGAAAATACAAGTGGGTGGAGGATAAAGGTGATTTAAATAAATGTTAATTTATTTAAATGTGAGAGGTGAGATTTTGGGGGATTTAAATAAATATTAATTTATTTAAATGTGAGAGAATATTTAATTTAAACAAATATGATTTATTTATTTAATTAATGGTCTGAATTTGGTTAAGTGAATTAAATCAAATAAATTGAATCATTTATTTAATTAATAGGAGAAGAGGGTTAAGATGAATTAATTAAATATTAATTTAATTAATTATTGATTGATGGTTAAATAATCAAATAAATACTAAATATTCATTTAATTAAGTGGACAGATTTATGTGACTACAGATTCAAATTGTCAAAAGATCTGGATGTTGTTTACAATTTAAAGAAGGCATTATATGCACTCAAACAAGCACCCAAAGCTTGGTATGCTAGATTGGACAGATATTTGTTACAGCGAAACTTCACGAAAGGTACTGTAGACAGAAATCTTTATTTTAAGGTTGAAGGTAACAAGTTGTTGATTGTTGTTTTCTATGTTGATGATATTATATTTGGAGGAAGCAATGGTCTATGTAAAGCATTTGTTGAAGAGATGCAAAAGAAATTTGAAATGTCAATAATTGGTGAGATGTAATTTTTCTTGGTCTACAAAATACTCAGTTGGAAGATGGAATCTTTATTTCTCATACTAAATATGTCAATGTCATGTCCCCATATCAAGTTGATGTAATAATAATATTTATTTATTTATATACATTTGATTAATAATGATATTTGATGTACACACACACATATATATATGATTTATAAATAGTTGTTTATTTATTTAATAATTAAAAGGAATAATTGTATTTGATTAGATCGATATCTAAACTAATGCTAAACATGCACTAACTTAAGAGACATGATATTAACTAAGTAGAAATTCTTTCTATGTTATGAAAAGCCAGCAAATATGAATACTTACGATTGTTATGAGGAGACATTTTGAGAAAGACTTGTCTCTAATTCTCAAAGAGACACAACTGCACACATGGGAAAATACATATAAATATTGTCTCATACAAGAAGTAAGGGGGTACGAAAAAGAGGAAGAGAATCAGACTGGAAGTCTAAACCAAACTGGAGATCCATTCACAGAGAATTTTCTGATGTCTTCTGCTTTGGACAGAGGCTGGTATGTTATTCTGTCCTAAGAAATAATACTTCATTTTCTTTATGATTATATTAAGAAATTAAGTTACTGAATTAGTGTTTCATGACTACTTATAATAGTAGTAAGATAGTCATTAAATATGACTGAAATCTTTAAGTATTAGAGAATCTGGGCTGCATTAGAGATGGTATCTGTTGTCACAAAAGTTTGCACCCTTGTTGAGCTATCAACTCGGCAACCTTGTGAAACATGGAAACAACCCTGAAGTGTGGGACCTTGCGCAAGGGGGTTGAATCTCTAGAAAAGGCCGGATTACTTCTCAATCCAAGTGCAGATGTTGAACCAACTCAACACTCCAAATTTTACTTCTAAACCTATCCTAACAGCTTGCAAAGGAAAAGGGAAGAGAGAAATGCTTAAAATGAAAGGAGGTGATGCACCAAGATAAGAGATGTTTCTCTCCCCACCCAAAATGGCACAAAGAATCAACTGAAATACCCAGGAGATGCACAAACTTTAGTTGCATGAATGACCTCAATGCATGTATGGAGGTGATGTGACCTTTTCACACATCGCCCCATTGCTAATGGGGACCCCCTCTTTCCTGCTTTGTGCGTTGTTAGGTTAGGGTTTTTGGCTGCTTAGTGGGCAATTTTGTGTTTCTCGTGCCCGAGTCTCGGAGTTCTAGTCATGCCAAGTGTCGTTTAGGGGTTTGAGGTTATAGGATCAAGTGCGTGAAAATTGATTCCAGTCTGCCTTAGCCGCCAGCACTATGAATAAGGAGCTTGCATTCTATCAATTTGCAACCTTCAAGAAAAGAGAAAGATTCGATCCTGACAAGAAAGTTGGAAGGATCAGGGGAGAGAAGTTCATCCACAAAGTAGACATAGAAGATTATTGGGCCAACTTGATGGATGAGCATGCAGTGAAGAGACGAATGTGGTCCAGAATGTCAATGGATTTCATGAGGAAGTGTGGACTTTTCCTCATACCTGATCAGGTGTTAGATGATAGGGATCGTACGCATCCACAGTATGAGAATGAAATGAAGAAGGCAATCTTATTTCCTAATTGGTCAGAATCAAAAGAGATTAATCAAAATGTATTGATGAGAGAGGTCTTGAGTTTCTCCCGTACATGGGTAAATATTCAGTTGAATAAGTTAGTTGATATGGGTGTTTCCTTCACTTATGAAAAGATGAAGTTGGAAGAGACTACTTCCGAAGATGATCAGAGGACTATCAGTGATGTCAGGATTCATGCAGACGAAGAGAGTCAAGCTCCTAAGAGAAGGAAAAACACGCTAGGAGGAGTCAAGGTCAGAGGGAAGAAGATTGAGGAGGTGAAGAAGAAGAAACAAAAGATTATCATTCCTCCACCTATCATTCCTTCACCACCTCTTAGTGTCTCATCAATTAAAGAAATTGAAATAACATAACAAAATAAGGAAACCCAACAATGTTCCAACACAGTGATAGTACCAGAGAATATTCAGGAGTTACATGCCACAGCGGCATCTGCTCCACCAAATGAGAAAGATGATCAGCCAGGATCCCCTACAGTCCTTTTGGAGGTTAGTTTGGGAAATGAGATATATGATTTGACCAAGAGCAATCCTGATGATGATGATGATGATGTTATCTCGGCATTGAGAGGACTTGATCAAGATATGTGTCTCGATGATGGTATGGAGATGGCTGCTATTCCTAATTGGCTGATGAGAAGTATGGAAAAGAGTAAGAAAATGATAGAGGTATATTCTGTTGATAACATTGATGATTACCTAACTAGGAGCAATAAGGAGAAAGAACCCAAGAGAGTTGAGATTTTGTCGCACATAGCTAGAGATGAGACAAGAATGCGGATTGCACAGGTCGTTGTTCCTATTGGAGGTGTGACAGCAAACATTGCTACTCCTATGGATTTCTAGATTACTTCAATTGCCCTTGGTCGTACATCAAGAGAGCAAGAGTTTCAGGAGGTTGGTGATAACCTTAAGGCGATCAGAGCAAGGTTAGATAGAGAAATTGAAGAGAAGGAGAAGTACAGAGAAGAGAATATCAGACTTAGAGAGTATATTGCGGGGATAAGGCGTGAGAATCCTACCCTTATTTCCCCTATTGTGGTTGATCATGGAATACATTCACACTATGAGATAGCAAGAGATACACTCTTGGAGGTGGAAAAATAGATTGAGAGTGTAAGAAAACAAGCAGATGATTTCCTTACTCAGTTTGTCCAGGCATATGATAGGACAACAAGGCTCGTGTTTAGAATCCAATATTTGGAGGGAGTTTGGGAAGAATTCCGACCTATTCAGGAAAAGACTATTCCACGCCTCAAAGCTTTGAAGAAGATTCCTAACTCCACTTAGATCAGCGAAAGCATTGTGCACAGTGGAGACAAATATGATTTCCATGGTTGGTATTGTTCATTGGCCGTGAAGAGATCAACTTATGAGAACGCCCAGTTGAGTTGTATGGAGATGGAAGGATTGATTCAGGACATTCAAATGAAGATTCTTTCCTCAATTGAGAATTATTGGGTGTCGATGTTAATGATGCTAGTGGTTTACACTTAGCCAAATTGAGAGACAAGATGAAACTTACGTATTTTTATCAATTGGACTCTTTGAAGAAGAGTCAGATAGATGATTTGGTCTCTTTGTTGATTCATGTTCATAGTTTGCAAAAGCTCATGCCAGATTGGGAGAACACTTTGGATGCTTGCTCGGATTCATTGGACGTGATTGATTTGCAGCAGGATACCTTGCCTAGCATTTCCATAGAGGAGTTAGATTCGGTATTGGCTAGATTCTTGGAGTATGCTAAGAGAGAGAGATGCAGGGAGGAATCTTCTAGAAGATTCCCTATTTGATGACTAGGTATCTTTTTATTGGGCCATATGTTGGTGGCACCATTTTTTATGTAAACCCTAATTAGGGCAATTCTAGGGTTTTGTTGGCATGATCTTGGCCGTTGATCTCGTATCAATCTTGGCCATCCATTTTTGTAAGAGACTCTATATATACCTCCTTGTCTCTCATTTGTAAGAGAAAGTTTTTGTAGAATTGTTGGTATATGCTGCAACTGTTTGAATCTAAATCATTGTTCAATTGTTGGTGATTTTGCTCTTCAAATGTTGTCTTTGCATTCATGGTTCTCAATTCCTCCAAGTTAGATTAAAATTTTAGATTAGAATTTGTTTTCATGTTTATTAGATTGAGTGAAAGACTTGTTGAATATATTTGTGTGGAATCCTTAATCCATACCACTAGCCTCTTGCCGCTGGTAAGTGCGCCTTGTGTGGTCGACTAGAGATTTGAGTAAGCTTGACTTCAACTATTATGCGTCCCTTGACAAGCATCAACTTGGATGGTGTCAACGTTTGATGGTGGTAGTCTAAAAATCCTTGAGTATAACTTAGACGATTGCACTAAGCTTGTGTCAATACCTGTTTGTGAGACCTCGCCTAGTTTGATTCCACTAAATTTGTTCATCATTTCCTACATTCCTAGGCCTAGAATAGACTTCCTGAACCCTATTCCTTTTGCCCATTTTTTTAGTAAGAATTAAGTCTGGAACTACATTGCTAAATCTTAAGTTGTCAGCACACCTATTCCGTATATTCCATAATCAAAGAAGATAATCCTAACATTTGTGTAAGTCCCCAAGTGAACATAGCAATTCACATCGACCATTGAGTTACCCACTCGTCAAGACCTGACATGTAGAAACCTTGGAATCATTTTAGTTCATCTTACCCTTAGCATCTGAGGTGATTTTGTTCAAGAGAGGGTAAATTACTTTGGTATTTTATTCTGAAATGTTATGTGCATAAAACACACATCAACAGGAGGTTAGAACTTGTTGAATGTCAAGAGGGGAGAAGGTTTCCCACAAGTCACACCCAGAAACAGGTTAACACAACATATATGTGAAAGAAAGCCACAAACATACACTTACAATGAAGGTAAGAACACATACACAACATGCATTAGTTGAAGTAAGGCAGGAATGATGATTTCAATTCATTATAAGGCCAATGGCCAAACTTACAGTCGCAAAAATGCAAGATAAATACAAGTCTTCAAGAGAAGTGAAAGAGCATAGAATAGCTCAAGCCAACAGGGAGAGAACCCTTTACAATGAGGCTTAATAGCCTTTACATAGAAAATTGGTCACAGAGGAGAGACTATTGGTCAAGGAAGAGAAGCCTTAACCTTGTGTGTGCAGAGTAATGTCAGTCAGGTAAGTGCAGGGAAGTGCACGCACCTGACATGGTGTACATGCAAGCAACCCGACCATACCTTGACAAGGCAATCCCAAAAAGAAAAGTACTTCTAGAAGGTGGATTGCCTGACATTCCAAAGTCAGAGCATGTAGGCATGACATGAAGGTCAACAAGTAACCATAAATAAGCATGTCCTTGTACTCCACCTGATGGAAATCCTGCAAAAATCATTAAATGCTCCCCTGTAGCTCCACAAAAGAAAGTGTACAAGTCGCAAGAGTTGGTGGAGCATTAAGAGCTTTGAGTGTTGATCACGCCATCTAGAAGTGTTGCAAGCTGTCGGAAGTCAAAAGTTGGAAACTTTGGGGTCACGGGATTCGAAAGTCCCAAGGTCAAGGAAAGGCAAAGGCTTGGGAAATTGGGAACTTTGGGGTTCTGAAGTTACAGAGTTCTGGGAAAGGGAAGACTTAGGAACTTAGGAACTTCGGAGTTCCAGAGTTATGGAGTTCCGGGGAAGGGAAGACTTAGGAACTTGGGAACTTCGGGGTTCTGGAGTTACGGAGTTCCAGGGAAGAGATGACTTGGGAACTTGGGAACTTCGGGGTTCCGGAGTTACAGAGTTCCGAGGAATGGAAGACTTAGGAACTTCGGAACTTCGGGAATCTCTTACGGGGTTCCAAGGAATGGAAGACTTAGGAACTTGGGAACTTCGAGGTTCCGGAGTTACAGAGTTCCGAGGAATGGAAGACTTAGGAACTTCAGAACTTCGGGAATCTCTTATGGGGTTCCAAGGAATGGAAGACTTAGGAACTTGGGAACTTCGAGGTTCCAGAGTTACGGAGTTCCGAGGAAGAGAAGACTTGGGAACTTGGGAAGTTCCAGAGTTACGGAGTTCCAAGGAATGGAAGACTTAGGAACTTGAGAGCTTCGGGGTTTCGGAGTTACGGAGTTCCAGGGAAGAGAAGACTTGGGAACCTTCCTTCTGACAAGACAACACTTAAACACTTCACACCTCCATTGGTTTTCTCCTTGATCAACTGGGGCAGCACTAGTCCATGGAACATATCTCTGATCGGTTCTCATTGATGGACCAAGGGTGTCATAAAATGACAACAGTATCATTGCGCCTTAGACAAGCAAGTCTCCCATCCAAGACTACTGTACTATGAGCAACCTAGTTATTTAATATGACAATTAATGTAGCATGATAAATAGTAATGTATGTTTCCCTTTGGGAATTGACAACCTACAAATAGGGGACATTACAGTTAAAGAGATGTTAAAGAAGTTTACTATGGAGAATTGTAAACCAGTTACTACCCCTTTAACTATTGGTTGTAAATTGAGCAAAGATGATACATCACTGGATGTTGATCAGAAAAAGTACAGATCTATGATTGGAGGACTATTATATCTAACTTCCTCTAAAACGGATATTATGCAAGCTGTATGTTTAGTTGCAAAATTTTAGGCTGATCCGAAGCAATCACATGAACAAGCAGTGAAGAGGATATTCAAGTACTTGAAAGGGACTCAAGATTTTGGTCTTTGGTACAAGAAGCATGGAGATTTCATGTCAGAAGCATTGATGACAAAAAAAGTACTAGTGGTGGTGTATTCATTTTGGAAGATAGATTGGTTTCATGGTTAAGTAAAAAACAAGACTCTGTATCATTATCTACTATAGAAGCATAATACATTTTGGCAGCATCATCTTGTTGTACTCAAGTTATGTGGATGAAGCGGACTCTCAAAGATATCAATGTGGTATATGATGAAGCTATTACTATTATGTGTGATAATACCAATGCTATAGGCAATTCAAAGAATCTGGTAATGCATTCAATAACTAAACATATCTCAGTCAGATATCATTTCATAAGAGAGAAAGTTGCAAAAAAAGAAGTCAGACTGGAATACATTTATACAAAAGAACAAATAATAGAGATTTTCACTAAGGTATTGGCGAAAGATACTTTTGAGTTTCTCCAGCAGAAACTAGGGATAATTTCCCCGCCTTTCTCTAACTAGATGCATTATAGATAGTGGTGCATCTTTCCAAGGGGAGATTTCAATGCTTATCCTTTATCTCCTTGATTGATGTTGTTTAGCTCTTAGGGGGAGCAGTGGTATGTGTTGGTCAATACGTCATGCAAATCTCACAACTACTCTCTCCCCCTTTGTCATTGATGTCAAAGGGGGAGAGAGTTGTTGTGAGATTTGTGGAGAGAGTTGTGAGATTTGTTCGAATATTCAAGTGTTGTCATCAATGACAAATGGGGAGATTGTTGGAAGTATGAACTTGTATGGTTGTCATTGATATTTGACCTAGTTATGTGGATGGATTCTGATCCAAATATGCTCCTAGTTATTGCAGTTGTGTTTTGTGTTGCAGATTTAGTTTGGTATTCTAGTGTTGGTTGTGGTATTTTGATTTGGGTAGTTATTTTTGTTCTCTGGTGGTAAGTGTGTCTATCAAATTGGTCCAGAAACTCTTTGGTGACTTTTGGATATGTTGCAAATTGCGTTGTGGTTTAGTGGATGTGATTTTATGGCTCGTGTAGTATTATCCATATGCTTCTATGGTGGATTCTTTGTTACACAAGACAACTTTGTTGTTTATGTTCGGAATATCCAGTTGTGTTATGGTTCGGTGTGTCCGTTTGGTTTATCCTGATTGGATCATATTCCTTTGGTCCGAATATGCATTGAAGGATGTATTAAGGAGTTGTTATGGGCCTCACCATGGCATGTGAAGATCCGCATGAGATATTAGGCATCAGACGATGTTCTTTGGCCGACCAATTGATATGTCTACACGTTATGTTTGATAATGACTTTGGAGGATGTGTTATCATGTGCAGATCATTGGATTCGTCTTGGAAGAATGTATTCATTGTATTGTAATGTATTTGGGTTCCCTCTTTCTCTTGGAGTGGACCGCTTTGAGCATTTTTGGTCCAAGTGGCTTATCTGTGTAATAATGTTTATTTTGTTCTTGGCCGACCCTAAATTAAGTTTTCAATGATCTATCTCATATTTAAGGAGTATGGTTGGAGAATTTGTTATGATGGATTGAGTTTTAATTGATGAGAAGAGTATGTGAGTGATGTGCAAGCAGATTTGAGATTGCAGAAGTGCAAAAGTCAGAGCTTTGAAGGTGATATATTCAATGAGATATTCAATGAGACAGTGGTGCTTATCAGAGATGTTTGCCATGATGTTGGTCGCTTGATCCAATTGTTCAAGGACAATTTCATGTTCAGGAGATCCTTCTCAGTTTTAGTTCTACTATTTCTTGTTGATGTAATACCTAGGTCGGATCCCTTCTAGGACTGACCTAGGACGTGTATGTGACTAATTGGCCCTTGGCCTTAGTCACACCTTATATGCAATAAACACAATGTAACTTGTCATGTGTGGGACTGACCCTATATTGGGCACCAAACTTAAGATATTATATTGTAATTAAATTGCTCTCCTTGAAGGCCGACCTAGGGTGTATTGGAAGGCTAAGGCACATATATATTCAAAGCATCCATCATGCATAACATACATTACATTACACAGCGATCTTACACCAGCAGTGATCAGCGAATATCAATCAAGGTCAGCAAACTTCATTCCAAGGGCAGTGAACTAATTCCAAGGGACAGCGAATCCATTCAGAGGCAACAAACACTCGGTTATCAGCGAATGGTTTTTATGAGTTGTCTTTCTTGATCAGCGAATAAGTACATTGTACTATTGTGCCCTAGTTTGGTTTCATCTATGCATATGCTACTGTTCTAAATTCTTCAAGTGTTGAATCAAGTTTGTAAAGACACCTACTGATTATTGCATAATAAGATCTGAGATTATTGCTGGGTTTTTCATCTCCAAGAGGGAGGTTTTCCTAGGGTATTTTTGGTGTTCCTTGTGTTCATTATTTTGATGCTCTATTATTGCTATCAGTATCTATATCTAACAGTCTGATCTAAAATTAACATTTCCTTCGTTGTTGATTGACAGTGAGTCCTTCAACAGCAGATTATATCTTGCCCTAAAGCCTTAGTTGTGCAAGTCCTTGTATCTAACCCTAAGGCAATGTGCCTTAACCTTGCAAGTCCATCAGGTGTTGCTTCTCCTTGGCAGTGAGCCTAAAACATTGTAATTATTCATATTCCTATTGTGAGTTAAATTCTCACCATGGTTTTTCCCAGTTTGGGTTTTCCACGTAAATTTGGTGTTCATGTGTTGATGATTGATATGTTGCTGCTATGTTATTTGATATTGTTTATAATTAATCTATTTTGAAGTTTCAGACTGATTCACCCCCCTCTCTGTCATGTCGTGTGTTCAATAGTTTCTTATGTGACAAACCTTCATGACGCATGCCATTTTCACAATTTTATCACTTAAGGGTGAAATTATATCAGCCGTACCCAGCCATATTGTACCCACTAGAAAAAAAATTGTCATATTCGCCTACCAAAACCCCTTACCCATACCCACCCCCATAATGAAACCAGCAACTTAGGAATAGTGAGATGAAACACACTAAGCAGTTTTATAAGGCAGTTCTGTAATCTAAATTCCATCAAAAGAGAATAAAAGGAGACATTTCAGAACAGGATATGGGCATCACTAAATATATGTTAGTAACAATCTCGATTCCTTTTCAGTTCAGAATTATCATTCATCTTAAATGCCATTTCTATCTTCTTCAAAAACAGGTTTCAAGAAGTAAGGTTCCAGTCATAGTTGAAAAACTCAGACTCGGCAAGCCCAAATTTTTTTAAAAACTCGAGACTCACCAAAACTCGGCAATACTCGGTAACTTTATCGAACATTTGAAAATACATTTTTTTAAAATATATTATTCAAAAACACACATTTACACCAAATTTGTATAACATATATTGATTTCCATGATACATAAATCAAAGTCTAAGTTAAATACATAGCATAAACCTAAAACAAGTGCAACATGTGAATAAGAGTTCAATACATATCAATGTATCATAGTGACATAGAGTTATAGACCACAAAACAACAAACTCTGAAATTTTGATTACATATCAAGTTCAAGTTTTGGTATCAATGAAAATGAGAAATCATAAATTGCGCCTAGTACGACTAAAACTCAAAACAGATTGTTGTCATTGGGGGGGTGGTGTTGAAGTAATGGCAACATCCTCAATAGGTGCCTCAATAGGTACCTCTGCTGCATGATCAACCTCGCACTCCTCCTCGTCACGTGCTGCCACTTCCGCATCCCATTCCTCTCCCGCCCTCTCCAACTCATCTACCTGCTCATTAGTAAGGAATGGATCCAAATCATTATCAACATCATCGGGAGCAACAACCCATTCTGCTAAATATGGATCAATGTCATCCAAGTCAAGTGCCTCATGTCAATCTTGCCCTTTCACCTTCTTCTCATGCAATCAAAGGTTGTACCGCACATAGACAAGATCATTCAAGCGTTGTTGAGTCAACCTATTGCGCTTTTTTGTGTGGATGGCCTCAAAAACACTCCAGTTGCACTCACATCCAGAAGCACTACAAGGCTGCGATAATATGCGGATGGCAAGCTTTTGAAGATTAGGCATTGTGGCACCATAATCTTCCCACCACAAATCTGCAAGGATAAAAAATGTCATTTATAACCTACAAAGATTTTAATAATCTTAAAGAGAGAAGTAAATGGTAAAATAAAATTAAACATATGTTTTTTTTACCTGGTTGTAGGGTGTCTCCCCTATGTTTGCAATCAGGTGAAGAAAACAATGGCCCTGTGGCCTTCTTATAGCTCTGCAACTCATCAAGTATCAGGTCTCGAAGGTTCTCATCATCAACTAATCTCCGAATGCATGTGTCGAGGCCAAATTTAACCTCTGCATCTACTCTGAAACTCGGGGAGTAGAAAAACTTGGGATTCAAGTAGTAGGCAGCAGCATGAATATGTTGGTGGAGTTGATGGTTCAACCTTCGATCAATTATGCACCATATGGGTTCATACTTGGTCTTGTTTGACCCATACAAGTGTTGAATCGCCTCTTTGGCCTTATCCATGGCCTCATATAGATACCCCATGGAGTTATGATCCCCATCCACCATTCGTAGAACCCTCACCAGCGGTTCCGACACCTAGATATAAAAAAATTTAACAAAATCAGCATATTGTAATATTAGAAAATTAAATAATAAATCATCAATTAAAGTTGCAAAACTTACATTGATGATCTCGTCCACCATCTTGGCAAAATTAGAATCAAAAATGGCAACCACAACCTTCTCTGCTTCAAGCTTCATAGCATAAGGACTCCCCAACCATCTTTCACTCACGAACATCCGCTTCAAGTTGGGCAATGCAGCAAGTATGCTTTGCAAGGTGAGGAAATTGGTAGCAAAGTGTGTGACCCCTGATCGCACAACATCCTTACCATCAGTGTGCTCTCTCATAAGATTCAGGACTCATGTGTGATTGTAGATGTATTTGGTGATATTCCTTCCATCTTCAACCACTTTCTTCACCCAACTTAGTTTCCCTATGTCTTCAAGGAGCAAGTCAAGACAATGGGTAGCACAAGGGCTCCAAAATAATGTCAGATGCCTAGCCATTAGAAGTTTGCCGACTGCCACATATGCAGCTGCATTATCAGTCACAACCTAGATGACATTCTGCACTCCCACATCCATCACCACCTCATCCAACATGTTGCACAAGGTCTCTGCATTCTTCACTTCATTAGAGGCATCAATTGATTTTAAAAATACTAACTGTCCCCCTAAAGCAACTAGAAAGTTAATGAGTGTCCTATTCCTACCATCCGTCCACCCATCAAAAAGAATGGTGCAGCCATTCTTTTCCCAAATACTCCTTTGCTCTTCCACTAATGCATGAATGTTTTGGACCTCATCCTGCAATAACGGCCCACTCATCTCATAACAACTTGGGGACTTGAACCCCTTACTTGCCACAATCAATGCGGTGATCAAATGGTCCCAATATGGACTGAAACAACATTGAACAGAATATCATTGTAGATCCAAAATCTAGCACATGCCACCTTTGCCTGTTGGTGAGCCTCTTTATTCCATGCAGTGCCTTGCAATCCAGGTTATGCACCAGGAGTGTTACGTGGAACAAAGTAGTTTTCCATATGGCTGCCCACACTTCTCGTTCCTCGTATCCATGGCCCAAAGGAAGAACTTGATGCCCCCACATCTGTATCAGTATGTGACCCTAAAGAACTCAAATCTGCCCTTGGGGTTGCCATTGCCTCTGCTGCTCTCTTTTTTGTTGCCTTCCTTTGATCATATGCTTCAAGCGTTGCTATTGCATCCCTTGTAGCCTCTTCAGGACATTTAGCACATGGTCTGATATCTCAGCATTCAATCTTTGCAAGGTGATATTTGAGTCGATTAATGCCACCTTTCATAAGCTTAGTGCAATGGATACAAATGACTTCTCCACGTGTTGGACCTGGTGTCGCATGTTTCCAACAGGGGTCTCTCTTCCTGCCACCACCTCTACCCTCAAAAGCCATTTTCTTTCAAAAAAATAGGAAGATAACCTAGCAAAAGAGAGAGAAGACATTTAGGGAAAATAAAAAATTTGATCATAAACTTATCACACAATGAAGATCTAAATATTGACTGTTAACTGTTTAATTATAAAAAAAAAAAAATTGATCATAAATTATTGACTGTTAACTATTTAATTTACAATCACAGAATCAATATTAACTGTTTGATTATAATTTATATTCTGTATTTTATTATAATTTATAATCTGTATTTATTAAATACAGAATCACAGATTATAAATTATAATTTTCACAAAAATAAATCTGCTGTTGAGTTTTAATCGCCATGTTTTATTTTATTTTTTCAACCTAAAAGAAGCCTCTTGTGCCTATATTTAAAAATTAAAACTACGTTCTAACTTCTGAGACTAAATTTTCTAAGTTAATAATTATTATTTGGTTAATAATTTTATAACAAATTGGGATTTTATGTTGCAAATTACTTTCTCAATATATTGTTTGATGAATATAATATGCCATTCAATATTAAAATTTAAAATCGTATGGATGGTTTTAACTTTTTATTTCAACACTTAAGAAATGTAAGTGCTTATTCCGTTAACTGCGCATAAAGTAAATAAATAAATAACTGTTAATTTTTTATTGAAATATGCTTGCTATTTGCTAAAAACCTAAATCGAAGACTCAAAAGAGTGAAGACTCAAAACCTTACTTGATCGATGAGGACCAAAAACTATGAAATCGTATACTATCGTGCAGGTTTATTTCGCATCCAAAAAAGTCAGAAACATCGTCGCGCAGCAGGAAGGAATAATCGCACACAGTCGCACAGGTTTATTTCACGTCCAAAAATGCTGGAAATATTGTCGCGCGGGGGGAGGGAATGATTAAAATCTTTTAGGTTTTTTGTTTAAGTGAAAAAAAAATTTAAACTGTCGTTTTTATCCCCGAAATGCACGATTTTCAGGCAAGTATTGGCAGTTAAAATCACGGCGAGTCAAGGCAAAACTCATTCACGAGTTTTGGAGTCACTCGCGGCCAATTTCGACCCGCGAGTACTCGCGAGTTTTTAAAAAACTCGCAGAGTTTTTCAAGTAACTTCTAGTAATACCAAATTCTACATAAAGTTACTAATTTTATCGGTTTTAGCAGAGGCCTTTGAGATAATTGGATTCTCTTAGTGATCAACTTGCCCAACCTAGAAATCTGCTACACATGCAATTGTTCAAACCCAAATATCACATTTAGTTGAAAAAGTGTTTGCACTTCAACATAAACTTGCATACATTATTATTATTACCTTAAACATACATTATTT
Source organism: Cryptomeria japonica (assembly GCF_030272615.1). NCBI lineage: Eukaryota > Viridiplantae > Streptophyta > Pinopsida > Cupressales > Cupressaceae > Cryptomeria > Cryptomeria japonica. The sequence continues at coordinate 246,545,350 of NC_081408.1, forward strand.
GTCATGACCCATTCCCAGCAATAAATGAAACAACAGATCAAACTATGAAATTGTCTTATGCCAGTAAGACTTCACAATTTCATGATCCTAGGGCACTCTTCACTCAGTCGTAATCAGCAATCCCAATATTAATAAAGGCAGCGAAACATCGTAGGAATGAAGGCATCAATAATCAAATAGTGATAATGATAATTACAGTTCATGCCTTAAAAATTGTTACACCTTGAATAATATCTGATTGTCCCTCCTAATGGCAGCAATTCCCCCAAGCAGCAATAAGTATTAAGAATAGTAAGGTGCGATTTGACTAATGATAAGAAGCGTTTCAAAGTGTTAAATCAGCAATTTATAAGACAGTTTTTAGTTATGAAAGGGAACAGTCATACAAGGAAGAGTCACTCCTCTTTCAAGAAGTTGTAACCGCATAAGGAGACATGATTGTTCACCATCGATGGAAGGTACACGTATCCATTACAAGCATCTATCAAGGGGGCATTGAAGAAGCAATCATCCGGCAGTAGATCTGAAAACAATCTGCAGAACTGAAAAAACATATATTGACCAGCAGAATTTATAATTATTTAACAGAGTGGTATGAAATATAATGCATAATGATTGGTCTGTTATTTTACTCAAAGATGAAAAACTCTTAATCGACAATAAATATTTTGGCCCAAATTTTTTTTTAAATCGGGAATCGGGAAAAAATCGCAATAAATCGGCAAATTTATTGAACATTTGAAAATATATAATTTGTTAAAATATTCAAAAAAAACACACATACATTAAATTTATAGAACATATTAACATATTACTGATTTCCATCATATAGAAACCATAGTTTGACTCAAATACATAGTTAGCAATACATCAGCCAATTATAAAGCAATCATTTTAGAAATGTGTGATTGGTGTAATAAGATATGAACACAAATTCCATCCAAGAAAACCTTAAATTCTCTTCTGTTTGGGTAAATTATAGTTCTCCTAAATCCATTGTTTTAGAGATTGAGAGTCAAGGTTTTTTGGAGGAAGGAATTGAGGCCAAGTTGAAGAGGTATGCCTCTTTACATGTGCAATAGATGGTTAAACCGCAGTAGTTAATAGAACATTGGTGCATCTCTTAAGGAAGTAAACTAGAACGCATCAGGGAACATGCCAATGAAAATTTTGCATTTATATTCAGGAGTCACTTACAATAGAGATACACATATATCGAAGACCTATATTGGCTAAATATCTCCTAATCCTTTCATGTTCTTTTGGGACAGCCAAAAGAGAATTAAAATCATCGATCCCATCGAATATCCACAAACTCATTACCAGGTAGAAAATTAAATCATTGATCCCGTCGAATATACACAAACTCCTGTCGATAGATAATGATCCCTCGAATCCACACTCAATCCACAAATTCCATCGGCTGTCATTCTAGAGAAAACGAAATTGCCGAAATCGTTTTCGTTAAAAAATAAAAACAAACTCGGTTTTTAGGGTTGTGTAAAAAAAACGGCATCGCTTTTTTATTCACGATTTTTTGTTCCATTTCACGCAATTTTATTGTGATTTATTCTATTTAAACATTGCAATTTTTCCAAAAAATACTTCGCGATTTTTTGGAAGATTTAATCGTTTGTAATATAGACTCCCAATAAATCGCGATTTTGCCGATTTTTGGAGGATTTTTTCATCTATGATTTTACTGATCTTTCATTTAATAAGATGTAGAATAATGTATAAATAACATATGAATATTGTTATATCCCTTTCTATGTTTATTATTGTTCTAACTATGATTCTGCATAATAGACTGGTTATTAAGATTCCCCTAAATTTCTCATCCAATCAATCATCTCATTTTGGAGGTGAGACATAGTAGATACGAAGGGTTGCAAGTAGCTAGGAAGCCACGCTGGTAGAGACACCCCAAGTGAGGCTGGGAGACAAGAATGGAGGTTGCTACTCCATACTCCTGGACTGGGTGGAACAGCTCGAGGCGCCTTGTATGGTCAACCAACTGGTACTCCCTAATGATGATGAGTTGGTTGAATGGAATTTCAAGAGGGAAATCAATATGTATGTCGCAGCAGTAAATCTGAACTATAATTGTACAATATTGGTGTTATGTGTTTATTTATTTTGTGAAACAAACCTGTTTGCAGGCCCTATATTAGAATACTGAGATACAACTTCCATTTCCAAGCATTATTTAAATTCTAACTGAAGAATTTTGGGCAGATTTGGTCAAGTCCCAGGAGGGGACATTACATTATTCATTTCTGATGACTAATGTAGTTGTCAACAATATGATGAATTATAGAGTAAAACTGAGTCACGAGAGTGGTTTGATAGATTCCATACAAAAATCAAGAAAACGGAAAAACATTCCCTAGAGAATGATGCGAAAAAATTAGGCTATAAAGAGCAAGTTTATTCTATACCAACTCACCAGAAACAAAGAACAATCTAACAAGGAAAAACGACAAAGTAAGAGAATATTGCACCTCTAGGATATAAATCTTGAGACCATGAAGCCGAATGTAAACATGACAAAACTGTTCTAAAGGGGCATGTGTGCATCTGGATATGTATAACAAACAATTAAAAGGAACTGAAGCTACAATCTTCATTTATGGTTGAACTTGAGACACATAAAAGATGCAATTTTCAGGATGACCAGCTTCACAGCAGTTAGTGAAGATGCAAGAAGGGGCAGTCTTTAGCACAACTTTCATAAATGGTATTCAGTTCTAGTAGAAATGTTAATCAGATGAACACAGAGACATAAAAAAAATAAGAAATGGTGACTCATATTGTCAAAACACCAAGCTAAGGAAGGGGATGCAAAATAACACTTCTGCTTACAAAGCAAAAGAGAAAAATTCTGAAAATTGCATATGCTATAATTATTAAATCATTGCTTACCACCATTAGTTCATGCAGACCAAGTGGTGCTGTGACAATGTATGGGATACCGGGATGCTCCTTTGCTGCCTCTGCAGCCAAAGCTGGGATATCCTGCAAGGATGGTATACCTTTTAATTACATCTTCCATCTCAAGGCTTTTTGCATTAACTCCCGATTATAGTGATATCTCTTTTTTGGATTGGACACAGACTAATGAGTAAATACCCTGCAGAGGTAGTGAATTTTTCATCAATGGATGTGCTTATTCCATGGAAAAATAACCTCTAGAATAGTTGTAAAGAGAAAACAAAATTATTTGTAAAGAGAACCAAAAGTGAAGTCACACCTGTTTCCAGTGGCGTCCAGGAGATAGAAAGTAAGGGCTTATAATAACTCTGGCAGCACCTTGATTCACACGAGTCAAATGCTTCTTTTATTGTTGGCTTTGCTATCTCCTGAAAGCATTTACAACATTAATAACTGCATTTAAATTTTCAAATCAATTGGATATAAACCAAACGTGTAGGTCAAAATCAAAATGTGAACAAGCTCCTTTGGAATATACCAGATATGCCAGTCCAAATGTGGGCTTGAGAATATAAACATTCTCCACTATCATCTGAATTTAGATCATCAGTTTTATTGGGGTTAGCGGGTTTCAAAAGTATTCGTTCAAATTTCTGATGTGTTAAAGATAAAAGACTAGTTTAGCAAATCCTTATGTGTTCAATTGTTAAAATGCGGAAGATGTCATTTTAACCGCAAAAACTGCTATCTCCACACAAAATGGATACATTTTTGTTGGATTTTTTTAAGTTTTAACAACATTGTGAAGGTCGATTATGGGGATTGAAATGGTGAAAACTGTATAAAAATCTGTTTAGTTCTGCAAATTCTAACAGCATTTTTGTGTGGAGATTAGTTATGTAAAGACATTGAAACTTTTTGGCAACAAGTTGGTATGCAAGTGAATGTTATAAAATAAAATAATAATTTTCAAAAGAAAGAAACAAATTAACGTTCTCTTTGAAGACAACCTTTTGGAAGTAGTGGAGGAATAAAGTATCTTGAGCTTGATTTCCACAACAAATTCAATTGATAAACTTGCATAGCAAAAAGAATTCAAGGAGGGTGGAAAGCGTTATACTCTTTGCAAAATAAATGTAGAAATGAAGAGCTATGAGATTAGAAGACCAAAAGAACATCTTTTGGCTTGCTTGTTACTTTGGTGATTCTTTACACCCATGTGAAATTTGGGGCAGCAAAAATGAAGGTAGATAGAAAGAATCCAAAAGCATCCAATCATTGGTAGTCTCAAAATTAAAACTATTGTTTTGTATGAAATCTTAGTGGTTGGAATTGTTCTTTTGGAAGCATCGATGATGGTTCTATTGCTAAGTTACCTAAAGGAGGTTTAAAGTATGGGATACCACTCTTGGCCTAGGTTAAGTATAGAGAAAGAGCTAACAAGAAGAAAGACACATGGATAAAATAGAATGACAAATAGATGAAGAAGTGGGATGTCAATATGCATGATTGTCTGAATATTAACGAGGAAATAAAAAAAATTCATGAGAGGAAATTTTAGGAACGTCATATGGACAAAACAGAAGGACGTAAAAAAATTTACTATATCTAGGAGTTTAACTCTACATGGGACCATGAGGAAAAATCTTATATAGGAACATATACTAAATAGAAAACAAAAATGTTGATAATTCAATTAAGGACTAGTTCACATCATTTTAGATGTAAGATGGGCACGTGGATGATACCTAAAGAAGAGTTGGAAAAGAGAATATGTTAATTTTGCAACAAGGGGGTAGTGGAGATAGAATGGCAATTTGTCATGGAATGCTCGGCATACAAAGACATATGTATCAGGTATGAAGACACCTTGAAAATTGTATCTAAGCACTATGTTTGAGAAGGCAAAGTTGGACAAACGTGTTAACTTCCTTATTGAAATTCATTGGAAAAGGTTAGTTCTTGTGAGGAGTTTGAAAACTTTATAAGGTTGTTGTATTGAGGGGTTGTGTTAATCTTGGTTCCCATAGTTTGATTTGGCCTTGTAGACGTTATTAAAAATCGTTCATTCATTCCCTAAATTCCTCATTTAAACACATTTGATAAGTTTTTTTATATTTGTGAATGAATAGATCTATATATTTGTACAAGTGCTTGAATAAAATTTTATTTAAGTTATTTAGATATATACATAAATAACAATTAATTTAAATTAGTTTAATGATAGATTATATATAGATATAAGAAAGAAAAATTTGTAAGTATAGAAAGTAAGTGCAATAAATGAAAGTGTTAAGTTTTGTATTGGAAGAAGATGAATAATTTTGTTAATTCTCTATATATCTCAAGATTAGAAATGGAATGTGGCATTATGTAATTTGTTCTAGTTTCTAAACTATCAATCTACACTATAAAGGGTCAAATCTACACTCACACAGAAAACCCTACAACCAGATGAATCATCTAGTAGTCTGCTCACTTTTTATTCTTGGTGTGTCTAATTTGCATTCACTTCTTTTATCCAAAGTGAAAGTGTTGAAGAATACCTTAGAAAATTGTTATAATATTGTAAGGAGGCATGTTCACCTAGGTCAACCCAAAATACAAGTCTTAGTTGTACAAACACTACTAAGATGGTTGTAGAATCTAGATTTGTTTTAGAGCACCAAATCCAAGTGTTTCCTTAAATACAAATTTAATATACAAATAATGTTGGGAAGATGATGAGATTCCTTGGATATGAAATGAATACAATTGAATACCTTTCTAATACAATAATATAACAATAAATTGAGAAAATATGCCTTAAGTCAACCCTTGGCAAGAAAGGAATGGGTGGGAGTTGATCAAATTATGAATTTGAATTATAAAATTTTGAAGGTCAAATACCCAACCATGTGGTCAACCCCATGCGTTGCATGACTTTTCCCCAAAGTGAAATAATGTTATTTTTCCATGAAATAACCCATTCAAATTGGAAGGGAGATAGAAAAATAAAGGAAATTATGTGTATTTGGTTACAATGAACATTAATAAAGATCATTTATATAAATCATTTAAAAGGATAATAATCATTATATTTATTTAAATAATAGTAAAACATTTGTGAAAAGGTGTGGTGATCTGAAAAACACCCCCTAGGGCTTCTAAAAAGCATTCATGTGAGACTTGGAAAGGGACATGGAGATCACTCAAAAATAAATTTGTTTGGTGGACTATGGGCATTGGAGAAGGGGGCAAACTTATAAAAAGTATTCATGTGAGACTTTGAAAGGGACATTGAGATCACTCAAAAAAGAAATTTGTTTGGTGGACTACGGGCATTGAAGAAGGGGGCACACATAGTGTGTCCAACTCAAGGTATAAAGTACACTTGAGGTTGTATTGGTCACAACTATGATGTGTAAGCATGGTGCAAGTAGGCACATGTTACGTTTTACATAAATTCTTCAAAATTTGCCATAACTACGAGGGTTAAGACCATTGTAATCTTCTTAGGGTGAGAATGATCATTTCAAGTGCTTTGATAGATAAGTATTAAACTTACTATTACTCAAATATGTTTTGAATTATAAATAAATGAGATATAGAGTTGATTTAATTAAATCTTTAAAGATTTTATTCATTTCCTTTTGATAATATTCATAGTATTGGAAGTAACTTTATGTATTAATGATGACATTTTGATGAACAATCGTCTTTATAATTTTTTCTAAATTATAGATATACTTTATGATCTTTAAACTCAAATAATAATAATAATAATAATAATATTCACATATAAAATGAACTCTAATATATATATTATCTATTTAATTTTATACCATGCATCATAAAATTATAGTTCCCATGGAAATGGTCAAATTGAGTGAATAGAAAAATGTATAGTGATATGTGTATAAGTAAGTATGAAATTGAGGCAATATTTAGGTGAATGTATCAAAATATGTGTGGGTATAGATAAGGTATGAATAAATGTATTGGGATAAGCATAAGTGGATAAGTAAATAAGATGCAAGAAGGGACCTACCTTTGCACAAGACTGCACTATTTGTGAATGTGTAAATGCATCAAGACACTCTCCTCAAAATGGGAACAAAGTGAAATGGAAATGACATGGGTGTGCAAATTTCACTATTAAAGGTTTCCCCCAATTTGAGGTGCACTTAAATCCTAAAATTATCATGCATCTCCAAAATATGTAAGAATCACAAATATTCATGTAAAATATTTAGACAAAAAAAGGTACAAAGGAGTCTATGTAAAATAATGGACCCTTTAATATGTCATGATGTAGTTTTGGTTTTATATTGTACTCTTTGTAGGAACTTGTAAACACAAAGGAACAATATACAATGAGTAGCTTTAGTAGAGTAAGTAGGAACAACTACAAAATCATTTTGAATGTCAATAATCATAAGATAAATAGGAGAAATGACACCTATGTGGAAAGTGGAAATGATCTTCCTCACTTGGTAGTTGATGGGTGCTAAGCATGTCACATACTAAAGATGAGTATAATTTGTAAGTACTTATAATATCCATGAAATTCAACATGAGATGTTACCAATGGAATACTCCCCCTCCTAAAATCGATTACATCTATGGGATAAAATGAATTGTAGGTTAGGGAAAAAATACATGAAAATTTTATGTTAGATAAGCATATAAAGTAATAATTATAAAGAAATTTATCATGTGAAAATCATGTAAAATAGGTTGAATAAAAATTATAGTAAGCTCATCAATTAGAGTTGATATCAAGGAATTGAATTTACTCTAACGTGGATATGTAAAAATAGTGATGTGACCTTTGGTAGCCAATAACACACACAAGGTGTATAAAACACTAGAAAAGGTATATACCCTTGGTGCTACAGTATGAGGTTTTAATAATTAGAAGTTAAATGAAAATATAACATATAAATTTCCTCAAATTCTGATCTAAGAAAGTAGTTTTAACATTATCTCAATCTCAAAATCATAAGATACAACAATTTATAAAAATAAGATTTAATAGAAGACACATTAGCAACAAGAGATAAAATTTTACTAAAGCCAGTACTATCTTTCTAAGAGTACCCTTGGTCACCAATTTGGCCTTATACAATTCAAACTTATCATTTACATCAAATTTTTGCAACCAATGGGCTTTCTTCCCTCATGTAAAATAATAAGATCCTAGGTGTCAAAATTTTTTAAGGTCATCATCTCCTTTGTGTGACATTCATCCAAGACTCACTATACTCCAAAGAAAAAGCCTTTCTAAAAGAGATAGGTTCATCATCAATACTCAAAAAAAAATACACAACAAAATATTGGCAAGATATGCATGCAACTAGATTTTGTTCTCTTGTAGGTCTCCTCAAGGTAGTGCAAACACCTAAAATTGACCACTTTTGGTCAATTTACTCTTATGTCGTCTAATTCCCACTTATCTAATTTAATTAAATAATATCCCATTTTTTAATTAGCATTATCCATTTTCTTTTAATTTTCCTAAGTCCTAACCTAAGGTAAATAATTACCTTTAATCATTTACCCTCATATTTAGTCCCCCTTATTCAAACAATTAAATAAATAAATCCTATTTATTTAATTAACCTCCTCACATTCACATCCTCAATCACTTGTTATTATCTCCTAATCTTCACTTAACCCTTCCACTAGTAATTTGCACATTCCCTAATCCTAATTTAGTGGAGTTGACCCACTTCAAATCACTACACAATCTCCTCCCATCACATCAGACACATGGACCCCTTACATAAGCACATGTGCTTGTCCCCTCGAGTACCCTATCCATCTTGTCAATCTTGCATCTCTCTCTCAACTCACCTTATGGAACCACTTGGCACCATCCCATGAGGAGAGAGGACCAATCCATCCTCTACCATAGATATTCATTCTCCAATCTCAACCATCCCATCTTTTATCATCCTCAACCTATATATCCAACCTTTAACAATTTTTATCTCTCACTCCTTTTTCATTTGAGCATCATTATGCTACCAAAATTTTATTAGAGCACACATCCATTGATCATAATGGTAGAATGAACTTAGTGGGAGACTTAACATAGTTTGATTTCGTTAAATTATATGCTTGTTTGACCTATTTTGCCTAATCTTGATTATTGCATTGTTTTGCATTTTTGAGTTGTTTTTAATGCTAAATCAATTCCTTTGAAATTCACATTTCACTGCACATAGGTAGGAGTATTGGTATGTGGTTTCTTCTATTTTCTTATCTTAGACATGATCATTTAAAATCTCATTTGAACCTTCTTCTTCTCCATCCTTTGATTTATCAAATTGGTCTTCCACATGTGCATCTTCTTTATTTTTTATTTATATTCTATATTTTTCCAGATACTACTATCCTTGAGAAATGAGCTGTGTGAGATGATGATAAGCGGATTCACACTTAACCTTGAATTCATGCAACAACTTCTCTTGGTCATCTACTCTATCTTTCTCGTATTTTTCTCTCAGTTTCTCAGCATGACTGCTCAATGAACTAATCAACATTTTGCATTTATCTGCATTGGGGGTGTCCAGATCTAGCTGATACTCTAGCATTGCAGTGTGGAGTGATGCCAACATATTCTCAACAATCTTATCCTTTTTCCAAAAATCATGTTTTGCATATGAAAGAGACGCCTCTCTAATTTCAAGCTTCTCAACTGAATCAATATTAGAAAAATTAACATATTGTATAGAAGAAGTGAGAGGTTGAATAACTAAGGGTACATAAAATAGTTTCTTCCAAGTATCTTTAGTAGTACCGTAGCTAGTACCAACTATTGTCACTAATCCATGTACACACTCACTAGACCCTTTAACTGGATTAACTACCTTATCAACCAATGAAACCTTGGTCTTAGATTCATTCATTTTAGGCTCAACAGACACTTGCTCAACATGACCTTTATCAACAAAATCTTCAATTTCTTTGCATTTAGTAGACTCAAAATTAATCGGAGGAACCTCATAAATTCTAAGAATATCCATAACATTGTCCATATCATTACCCATAGCAGATGAATCATCAACTAGGTTATCATCAGTATTGTCAATATGGGTATTAACAAGATTAATTGACACATTTTCAAGCATGTCGATAGAAGTACGGGAGTCAATAGGAGGGAAAAAACCAAGGTTATTAGCATATGTCATTACAGTCTCCATGATTTCACCTTGAAGTTTTTCTTTAGCATTAGCTTCTCCTAACATGAGACTACCTAAACTCTTCTTGGTTCTTAATTCGGTTTTGCATGCTTCAATGAGAGTAGCCTTGTTATTTTGGGAAAGTGTGGAACCAAATAACTCAAAGACTTGGTCCTTAATGGATTGTTCTTCTTCCCTATAAATTTGTCTGATTCTAATCAATTTATCATATAGATCTTTTGGAATATCATTCCTAAACTGATTAGTTGTTGCTTCAAACTTCACACAATATAACAAAAATACTTTAATTATGCTATTTTGACCCTCAAAATTTGCTTTAGAATAAAGATGGCCTACCTCATTTGGACTTTTACCCTGAGTCAGAGCTTCACACAGGCTCTCTGCATCGAGTGACATCTTGACTTTCTTTCCTTTATACTTTCAAACATGTATCTGGTATTTCTCTGCATCTTCATGTTCTTCAAATTCAAGAACTGTTGTCTTTCTTTTGGTTTATGCTAGTTTCTTTGGGGAACTAGAAGAGAGAAGCTCCTTCTGAGCAACCTTAGATGCTCTAGATGCATTGGCAAGCCTTTTGAAACATCTAAATTCAATATTATCTTCCTTAATCAACTTAGCCTTATCCAAGGACTCCTGAATAACTTTCTTCACAACCTTTTCATGATCCTTCTGGGTGTTTTCCATGTGGACCTTCAAGGACTTTTCATCTATTTTCACCAAGCATTCTTGAGACTCATCAACCAAACTCTATAATAGGACTTGTGCTACACCTTCAAGCATATCCTAAGTAGCTTCATATCCGAACAGAGGGATCCAAACCTTTCTCAGCACAACAATCTCCATGAAGCATTTATTAGCTGTGAGTACAAATATAATGTCATTCTTGTATTTGACAATTACCTCCTTTGGGATCCTATCCCTTCTCTGCATTTTCACCTGAAGGACGGTGAAGAAGGATGCAAATGCTCCCTCTCTAGCATTATCATTGACGAACCTTTTTAACCTATTTGCAATCTGATGAGCCACAGGGGTATTCAGAGACCGGAAAACCCTACCTCATTTGAGTAACTCTTATAGAAAGTAAAATAGAATACACAGTGCTACGGTTCTAAATTTGAAATAATGCTTCTTCTTCCTTCATTGTGCAAGATTCTCTAGGAACTGTTGACATAAGATCTCATAGAGATCAAAAAATTTGTTCAATTATGCCATTTGTGTATTGCCATATTGATCGTCATGGCCGAAATAGAATTTTCCCTATTAGTGAAACAAACCTTGTTTTCAATCATCATTGATAAATACTTAATCTCCAGATTTTGGATGGAATCAATTGCCAGAGAACATTTGTTGAATGTCACACCAGTTAGTTCCATGACTTATTTGTTCTTGGTGGATTTCAAAGTTGGAATACTTCTAGAATCACTCAAACCCATAATGAATTTCATTACATCTTTTGTAATGAGGCGAGTTTGCTCCAACCAAAGGAATTCATCATGATAATTTCTCATAGCTATCCTAATCCATCTTTCATCATATGTCTAGAAAATCATTCCATGTGTCAAGTTTACTCTCAGCTAGATTAGCAAATTCAGGTCTTACTTGGCAATGCTCATTGATCATCTTCTTAGTCCACAATTCTAACATTTTCTTGTGATGATTGAATTCTTCTAGCTTCACATGGATGAAGGACCAAATGTCCTCTACTAAAACTACACCAATGGGAATATTTGAGAAAGCTCCATCCAGATTAGTTTCCATTGCCTTGTATAGAGTCTTCTTGAATACAGGGTGAGGCTCAGATGCAACATCAACTACAGTTGAGGTAGCCATGATCATTGATTTAATAGATTGATAGCTTTGAATAAATTCACCAAAGAAACACTAGGTACTCTAATTTCCTCAACAATACTCTTAACGCTTCTTTAAATTGTAGTGAAATAAATTTTATCGAAGTGTTGTCCTTATATTCCTTCATGTAATGTTTTGCATTAAATGTGTGTGATCCATCTTCCACTTTCTCAAGTTTCACAACATCATACTGAATCTTGTGATGAGTTATGACTATGATAGCCAGACTTCTTCATATTTTTCTCTGTCAGTAGTACAGCCTCACATTCTTTGGTAGGGGATAAGGATATATCTTTTTTATTTCTCCCCTGGGCCAAAGCCACAGATTCTTTAGTTTCTGAATGAAGTGCTTGTAGTGAAGCTAGGTGTTGATGCGTCTACAATCTCTTTCTTTCTCCAGATCTTCTTCATCTTTGCTTTCACATCCTCCACATTGATCTTCTTTGCCAATTTGATTGGATTTTGATCTCATTTCTTCTGCACTCTCTTGCCATATGTCCAAATTTGTTGTAGTTGTAACACCTTATGTTCGCCAGATTTTGTCTTGACCTTTCACTGGTTAGCTTTGTGTCCAAAAATATTGCATGTATAACATCTTCCTCTAAAATGATTATACGTACTTTGATTTATAATCAAATTTCTACTTTGATTAGTGTATGTGAGAATTAGTGTAATCAGTATATCACAATTAAAACTAGAAACTAACATACCAATGAAACTTTTGAGTATAAAGACTAACTAAGCTTAAACTAATTTAAACAAGTTAATCCCCAATATGTGTCTCATTATTCTCTATCTCACGGGATTCTTCAAGTCAATGGTTTCTCTCAAATCATTGAGCAACTAACTTTTGGAATGACAACTTCAAGAATGAGTGATAGTGAATGATAATGATTTGTATGCAATGCATTCTAGATCTATATGGATTATTATGAGATAACTAAGATATGATATTATGCTATGATAAAGAAACTAATTATCTATGCTAACATGATTCATGAGTAAAATTCTATGTTAATGTGCTCCTAAATGATTAAAATGCTATTATCAAAGAGAGGCTAAAATATTTGTTAAAATTTAGACTATAATGTAGATGCATGAAAACTTGGATGATGAAAAATGAGAGAAATGAGGCCTATTTATAGAAGAAATGCGCAATTGGATGGTTAAGATTGAGTAATCTTAACAAGGGCTAGGATTGAATGATCTTCAATCCATGTTTATAATTTTCACCAATGAAATGGTGACAATTGTCAACATGCGATGACTTGAGAGGAGAGAGAAGAGGCATTAAATGCCTAAGAAGACATGAGGGTCACCCTAGGAGGTTTGGTTAGGGTTGAGTTATTGGATAATCCTTTTACCCAAAGGATAAACTCTCGTGCAAGGGTTCATAGGATAACTTAGGTCAAAGCAATGAGTGCTTGAAGAGACCCATGGGCTAGATAAGGGTTAAGTTAGATAGAAAGTCTCTAACCAAGGGTTGAAGTTGAGTCAACCATTAATGGTTATGAAGACTTTGAGGGTTAGCTTGTTGAAGACATAAAGCCTTTAATGGTTCATGAAGACTCTGAGAGTTTTTGAGAAGTGACCCTTTTCTTAAGGAATGTGCAAATGTTTAAGGGGAATGATGGTTTAGAAGAATCTAGAAGGGGTTTAGACATGCAAGTGGATTTGTTAGGAGAATGCAAGTGGGAGGATATTTTTGGATTTAAGTTTGAAATAAAATGATTTATTTCAAAAAGGTGGATGACAACTTGCTTTGGAAAGATATTTAAATAAATTTGATTTATTTAAATAGGATAATAAAGACTTTAATTAAATGTAAATTTAATTAAAATAGGAAATGGGGATTTTAATTAAATAAAGGTAATTTATTTAATTTAAGGCTAGACAGTGGCTAGATGAATTAAATTAAATAAATTGAATAATTTATTTAATCAATAGAGGACTGTGGGGGGAATTAATTAAATATGATTTAATTAATAAAGGAATTGATTTTAATGGATTAAATAAACATTAAATATTTATTTAATTAGATGGTCAGATTTATACATCTACATTTTGCACCTCTTTGAAGTGATGTGTGTGCGCACATTAGTTCAAAGAAAAATCGCTCGATATATTAAAAAAATGATTTTTCCCTAGATGTTGATTTGATGTACTGATAATGTAATGATGCTCCCTTAGGAGATGAATTGGGGATTTTTTTATTTTTGAGAATTTTTTCGTCAATTTTTTATTTTTTCAATTTTTGGATTATGTTGATGACGTTGATGATGTGAAATTGTTGGATGTTCATAGATTGATTCATCTCTCGAAAAAAAAATTGATATTGGTTAGAGAGTGGCTAGATGAATTAAATTAAATAAATTGAATAATTTATTTAATCAATAGAGGACTGTGGGGGGTCCAAGGGGTTGAGCTTAACTAGTTAAAACACTAGGTTCTCACTGTGGAGACCCAAGTTCAATTCCCAATAGGGACATCTGAAGTGGAATTCTAAGTTGTGACTCTTGGCCTTCCATAGGATGGGGAAGGTCTTGGGGTCAATCTAATCAAACATAATAATAATAATAATTCAAAGATATGTAATGGGGATGGGGCCCCCTACTGTGTCCCCATTGGTTCATAGCTCCAGTCAAAAGCTATTCAGGCTTCGGCCAATTACCGATCAAAAAATAAAAATAAAAAACAAAATAGAGGATTGTGGGGGGAATTAATTAAATATGATTTAATTAATAAAGGAATTGATTTTAATGGATTAAATAAACATTAAATATTTATTTAATTAGATGGTCAGATTTATATGTCTACATTTTGCCCCTCTTTGAAGTGATGTGTGTGCGCACATTAGTTCAAAGAAAAATCGCTCGATATATAAAAAAAATGATTTTTCCCCAGATGTTGATTTGATGTACTGATAATGTAATGATGCTCCCTCAGGAGATGAATTGGGGATTTTTTTATTTTTGAGAATTTTTTCGTCAATTTTTTATTTTTTCAATTTTTGGATTATGTTGATGACATTGATGATGTGAAATTGTTGGATGTTCATAGATTGATTCATCTCTTGAAAAAAAAAATTGATATTGGTTAGGTGAATAATCATGAAAAAAATGGAAAATACATTCCCACTTATTTACCCTCCCTTTTACCCCCTTAAAAAGGTAAAAAGTGAAAAAGAAGATTCATTTGTACACTTGTCTTCTTGTGATTGGTGATTTTGAGCTTTGACAAGAAGATGTCAATTTTGTACCACACTCATCGATTCGAGCACGTCAGGCGGTACCAACGACCTGCCACATATGGACCATTGGTAAAAGACCGAAATCCACACGTTTTTGTACGATTTTGTTAATTTTTGTCACGTTTTTCATGTTTTGAGTGCGGAATTTCATGTTTTAGCGCTTAGGTTTGAACTCTTAGTGCATACGCAATGATATTTAGCACATAACAAACTAGGGTTTTAGTTTAGCACATTGGCTTGATAGGATAGCACATCACCTTGATAGTTTAGCGCATAGAGTCAAAATAGCATATACGGAAAGGATATTAGCACGTTCCCCTTTTCTGTTAGGGCGTGATGGTATTTTAATGCATTTAGGCCATACTTTAGGGCTTTGGATTAAAATTTTAGCGCATAGTTTGGTTTTAGCATGTCCGTCGTAGTTTTTAGCACATTTGATTAAAATATTAGCGCTTATGGGGCAGTATAGCACTTTTGAGGTGTGTTTTAGTGCATCCAAGTTGTAAGATGTGAAATTTGCTTTATTGGGGTGATTTTTGATTTGGATGAAATTGGAAATGATTGGTGTAGATTTGTTTGATGTTGATATGGGGTTGATTGCTTAAATTTCCTGTTATGAGTCACAAGATGGGATTTTATTCTTGATTGCTTGATATGGGTCTTATATGAGTTACGATATGGTTTTTTGATATGATTCCTAATATGGGTCACGATATGGTTCTCTAATATGATTCTTGATATGATTGTTCTAGAGATTGATCAGATTGAATTAATGTGTGCTCTTTAATCGTAATTGATTCTCGATATGATGCTAATCTTGAGGATTGATAGTTGGATTCTAATATTAATTTTTTGATGCGATTGATATGTTCTTGATTGATCAGACAAACTTGTTTTGATATTTTTTATTTGATTGATGACTGATGGTGGATTTTGGTAATCGGTCTATGGGATCTTGATATGGTGCTTGTTGATTTTGATATGGTATTAGATTCTGATACGGTATTGTTTTGATTTTGTGATGGAGATGATCTTGATTGATAGATTTGATTTGATAAATGTAATTGGATCAATGATTTGTTTAACTTGATATGGTTTCAATATGCAGGCAAGATTAGGTGTCCTTTAGTCTCGGGAGTGATTCTTGAAGACATGGAGACTGATCTCCCAGTTGTCACAAGAAGATAGAGATATTATCAAGAGATGTGGATTATCATCTCTATTGGATATACCCTGATATATGATTAACAAGGGTCTACTGACAGCTTTGGCAGAGAGGTGGCATAGCGACACCAACACCTTCCATCTGGTGATAGGGGAGATGATGATGACACCTGAGGATGTGTATAGGATCTTGCGGATTCTTATTTTTGGTGACCTTATTCCATATGAGCATACTGAGGAGGGTAGTACTGAGGCTTTGCGATGGGTATTCCAAGATGAGCAGATTAGTGTATGAGATCCCATGGTAGGAGATAGCAAATAGTTATGCACCACTGCCTTCTATTCTTGCAGGTTTTATTGGAGGAGTCTTGTGTCCCGACCATAGGTCAAAGGGACTGGCAGTGGGATGGGGATTAGTGCTAGAGTACAGGATGATAGAGGGTAGGATATTTGCTTGGGGATCATGCATGCTAGCTCATTTGTATAGAGAGCTCCATCAGGTGGTGTACCTCGAGTACACGAGCTTATCAACAGGGGTTACACTGCTACATGTATTGGCTTGGGAACATATAATAGTTACGCAGTCGCTAGCAGACATTGACAGACTAGTCAGCTGCCCTTATGTTTTTTAATACATAGGTGTTGTTGTCCAGCGTAACCTGGGAAAACTATAGTATTGGCATCGAGTATTAATTGATTTTGATATAGTCATCTGGAGGCCATATATGGAATGTGAGGCCTAGCCCAAGGATGCACGAGAGATGCTATATGCTTTTACGTCATAGTATTTGATTGGTCGGATGCCCTTCATCATTGAGAGGTTCTTACATAGTCGGGTATACCAACAGTATGGCCGATAGAAGGGTATGCCACAGGGAGCTTGCTTATATGCTAGTTGCCAGTAGGATGTTGCAGAGTGGGGTCCTACCATCTCTTTTGGTGTAGCAGTTGCATAGTATCTAAGTCTTGGTGTACAAACTTGGGATTATGTCATTACGGTTATTGATGTTGGTATGATAGAAGAGTTTTCACATTTTTGGATATCCCATGCAGTGCCATGGTTGTCCAATCGAGCTAAGAAAGTGCTAACCTTTGATTATGAGGATGAGGATAGACCACATGGCAATGGAGGGCAAAGATGCAAAGATGATGATGCTGGAGATGAGGAGGAGGAGGAGGAGGAGGAGGAGGAGGAGGAGGAGGGCGGTGATGGTGGTGGTGGTGGTGGTGGTATGAGGGTTAGCCGAGAGGTAAGGAGGGCAAAGATGCAAAGATGATGATGCTGGAAATGAGGAGGAGGAGGAGGAGGAGAGCGGTGATGGTGGTGGTGTGAGGGTTAGCCAAGAGGCAAGGAGAGTAGTTCAGAGGAGGAGATAAAAGATCCTCCCTCCACCAGTTCAATAGACAGGGGCAGTAGGTACCTCTTCTCAAGCTCCTAGTTAGATTTGAGTGCCCATGCAGTAGTAAGATGCACAAATAAAGGCATTACAGGTCTCTTTTCAATGGTTATAGGAATAGGTGACACAATAGCAGAGCTAGATTGTAGCACAACAAAGACAGATTGCCCAACTATAGACACAGAGGGATACTACACTTGAGCAATGGGGTCAAGCAGAGGCCTTGGCTGATAGCTTAGATAGAGCAGCAACAAGAGCCCCTCTTAGAGATACTTTGAGAAAGATCCAATACTCGGCCAAAGAGGTCAAGTACTACAAGCGATTATATGAGGATCTGGTCCCTAGAGAGTGGAGAGCACCAAGCTTCATGATTGTGGCTGCTACGAGATCAGGAAAGAGTCACACTAGGACTAATAGTAGGGCTATGACAGGGCCATTACAACGAGACCCACCTGACAAAGATCCTAGGGAAAGGACATCTGGTGGTGATATTGGTGTTGCGAGACCTTTCGCATCTGGAGGTAGTCATGCCCGATTGTACCATTTGTGATAGATATCATTCTTTTTTATGCATCTCATATACAAACATGATATCATTTGTATACTTGACTTTGATTTGAGATTTATATAAGAGGAGACAATGATTTTTCTTGGTTCCACATGTGATGCTTATACATGATGATGTGTGTTTTATATGATAATTCTTATGGATGTCATGATTTCTATTTATATGCTTACAGATGTCTATATGTGATGATTCTTGTTCATGAATGCATATGATGTTGTGACTAATTTGATGATGATCGTACATGGTCTTTTTAATATATGTATGATGATGCATGATCTGATGTATATATTGATGATGATTTTTAGATGTTTTATGTGCACATCTAAAGGATTTTTATGGTTATGGATGCAGATGGTGCTTAATGTGGTGTGTGCTTTATATTTAATAAGTGATTTTATGATGATGTGATCTATATGTTTTGAAGGTGATATATCCTTTTATGATGAGTTTATGATGTATTTATGATGATGCATGATGTGATGTATTTTCCCATGGATGAATGCTTATGTGTTTTGATGTGATGAATGGATGTATGATGATGTTATGATGCAAATGCCCCTAATGTTATGGATAAATGATGTTTGTGTACTAATGTGATGATGGATGTGCATTTATGTGAATGAATGCATATGTGGCTAAAATGATAATGGATAAGTGTTTATGAATGATAAATGCAATCTATATGGTATGGAATGAAATGAAATGTTATTAATGATACGATATGTTAAATGCAATGATTTGAAATGATATGCAATGAATGTAATGTTTAAAATGATATGCAACTAAATGCAAAGATAAAAATGATATGCAACTAAATGCCAAGATAATGATATGCAATCTATATTAATGCAACTAAGTACAATTTTTGAGCAATTAAATGCATTAATGATAATGCATGTAACTAAATGTACTAAGGATAATGATCGTTGCAAGTCTAATTGTGCCACGTTGTCATTCTGTCAGTCAATTGTTTGTTCCTTTTTATCATCATTGAGATTTTAAAATGTTGAAAGTTAATACAAACATCAATGGTATAATTGAACCATGATGACCTAAGTATAACTTACATGAATTTGGCAAATGCGTGCATTATGGCCAACATTTCCTTATCATAAATGCTAAAACTATGCTTCGGTCCTCTGAGCTTCCTGCTCTCAAATGCAATAGGGTTCTTATCCTACATAAGCACTGCTCCAATTCCCTCACCAGATGCATCACATTCAAGCTCAAATGGTTTATTAAAGTCTAGTAAAACTAGGACTAGGCATGATGTCATTAATTGTTTGAATTTATCAAAACACTCCGACGCCTCAGGAGTCTATATAAATGTGCCCTTCTTCATCAAATTTGTCAAGGGTGCTGCATGACATGAATACCCATTAACAAATATATGGTAGAACCCACACAAACCAAGAAACCCTCTCAATTGTCTCAGGGTCTCTGGAGTAGGCCACTCAATGATGACACAAATCTTTTGAGGATCCATATGTACACCCTCCGCACTGATAATGTGACCCAAATATAGTAATTTTGTCATATCCAAATCACATTTTGATTCGTTAGCATACAATGAATCCTTATCTAGATTGCCCAACACTATGTCCAAGTGTACCAAATACCCATCCCATGATTTACTATATACTAAGATATCATCTAAGAAAACCAATACATACCACCTCAACTGTGCCTGAAATAACCTATTCATCATGGACTATAAATTACTAGGTGCATTGGTTAGCCCAAATGGCACAACCACAAACTCAAAGTGTCCACAGTGGCATCTGAATGCAGTCTTTTCTATATCTTACTCTTTGACCTGGATTTGGTGATAGCCAAATCTCAAATCAATCTTTGAGAAGTAATAGGCATGAATCAACTCATGAATTTGTGGGATAGGATATCTATTTTTTATGGTCCTCTTATTTAGGACCCTGTAATCAATGAACATACATAAGGTACCATCTTTTTTCTTCACTAATACAACTGATGAGGCAAATGGCAACTTACTTGGCCTAATGTGTCCCATAACAAGCAACTCCTTATTTTTTTTTCTATCTCATCTTTTTGTTGCTTTGGGTGTCGGTAAGGGGTAATCATCATGGGTTTTGCACCCTCCTCCAACTCTATAATGTGCTCGATGCCCCTATTTGGAGGTCTACCAAGTGGAATGTCACTTAATACCTTCTCATTCTTAACTCTCAACTCTTGTATATCTGGATAGTATACTGGTTTATGTTGCTCCCCCTGTGATGGCATCAACATACACTCTACTGCCCATTCAACCATGTCATGGCACATAAGTATCTCCATCCTCCTAGATGATATCATCTTGAATTTGTTGTCTCTGATGGCTTTCAACACATGGGTTATCCCATCAACCGTGAACCTCATCTCCATCTCTTGAAGGTTGAGAGTGAAGATTCCTATGTCATGAAGCCATCTCATTCTGAAAACTACATCTATATCTCCCATAGTCACAACATAAAAATCTGCCTTAAAATCATAATTATTTTTACACATAGGGAGTCCTAAAATCATCCTATCACACTTAAGAGTGTAACCATTTGCCACTCTCACCCTTATGCCTTCAAATTATTTAGTTTGTATGCCACACCTCTCCACCAATCTAGCATCAATGAAATTGTGTGTAGCTCCTTTGTCCAACAAAGTGATAACCTTTTGTCCAGCCAACACCCCACGCATCCTAAAAGAGCCCTCATGTTGAATGCTTGTGAGGCGTGCCTCCTTAAACTTAACATCCTCTTCATGTGCATCCCTTTTTTCCAATTTTTCAGGCTCAGATTCAACCTTCTCTGCATCAAATTCTTCTTGATCAGTGTTCTAGTCAGAATTTTCAGATTCAAAATCCTCATAAAAAGCCCACATAGTATGGTTATCCTTGCCCTTAGGCCTCAAAGGAAAATCATGGTTAGCATCATAAGGACCCTTGCAGTAAAAACACAACTTTTTATTTCTCAAATCATTAAGAGTTTCCCTATCAAAAGGAGATACTTATTTCCCTTTTTGATTACCCTTAGAATCTGATTTCCCGTGTTTCTTAGGGAAAAACTTGTTGTCCCTAGATGAAGAAGATCCCTTAGATGTGAAGTTGCATTGTGGTGCTACGAGTTCCATAATCCTAGCTTTCCTCATGGCTTTCTTTGGTCTTGGTGGGTCAAATGCCTTCACCCAACCTCTCAAAGGTTCCAAAAGGCCCTTAATAAACAGTACAACTAGTCTCTTCTTGGAAATATTGGAAACCATGACTGATAGCTGCTGAAAATCTCCAATATAACTCTCTAGGCTCCCAACTTGTTTAAGCTGAGCAAGTTCCCTAAAGAACTCCAGATCTTTCTTATGAAATCATTCAACCAAACAATCAAAAAACTCCTAATATGTAATGATGAGATTATGTTGCAGGGTGACCATTCCATTATGCCACCAATCATTGGCCACTCCACAAGATGCAATGTAGCAAATTTGATTGCATCTCCTTCTGTCATAGGTTGTAAATGAAAATAGGTGTCCAAATTATGTATCCATGACCATGTTGTGACCTTTCCACTTCCATCAAATAGGGGTATGGTCAATTTACTAGTAGCATATTATAGATCCCTATTTTGATTTCATGGCCATCTATCCTGCCTAGCTCTAGCATGCTCCCTCTTCTGAGTCAAGAACCTATCAAAGTTTAAATTTTCTCTTACATCATGGGGTAGTAAGCTCCACTCATCATGCACTATCATGATATTGTCCACAATCATAGTGCATCATCTTCCCCTATGCCTCCTTCTTTTGGCTTATTCCTCGGGAAAGTAGGCCTAGTAGGTTGATCAACCGTATGTTTAGGAGTTCTATGGGCCTTGGGAGTTCTAACCACATTCCTATTATCTTCCTACTCATGATTCTGCCTTATAGGATTAGCCAACTATTGTATATCCATGATGAGTTGTTGCAATGTCTCTTCTATACGCTATTGCCCATCCTATAATCCTCTCATGGTTTCCCTTATTTCTCTAGCCTCGTCACGTGGTAGACTATTCTCTCTTCTATCACCCATGGTATCCTGTCAAATGTCTAAATTATGATATCTTTGTAGTAATGCCCTTTTGCATGTATAATACCTGTGAGGACCAACTTCTTGGGGCTACATGCAAAGCCTTTAACCCTCTAGGATGGTAGGATCAAGGCTTTGATACCACTGTGAAGATCCCTTTGCCCTCTGTGTCGGTTACTGTTGTTTTGTTTGTTGTTGAAGGTTTGTTTGGTTTTGAATTTTCTGATTTTTATTTACTTTTTTGAGAATTTTTAGATACAATGAATGTGGAATATAGACAAATGCTCAAATACATCAAACTTCAACTAGATGCATATATAATTACATTAAATTCATAGATATAGTATAAAACTAACTTTTGAAACCCTTTGAACTAATTGGAATAAAAAAACAATTACAATGGAATAATAGGTACTTGAAATGCTGATTCGAAATGTTGCATAAACTTTCTTAAACTCCCAAAGGCTACATTTTATTTCCTATAGTAAGTCGCTGCCCCCATAATTATTTCATAATTTTTGAATGCCTCCTTATACAAAATCGCCCAATCCCTAGATGGTATGGATAGGTAAGTAGTACGATTGGGCTGAGAGGGAATTGTATAGCCTATAGTAACTGCAAATGATTGCAAATATTCATATTTTGATTCAGCTATTTTTTCAATACCTTCTCAATCTTTCAATCGTTGAAAACTTGAAGAAATATCCTGAAATTTGAGCACAATTAGAACTCCCGAGTGAAGCCCTCCTGAAAACCAATTTCAATGGGTATTCCACCACTTCAATTGGCTGCACATTGAAGATTTTCCCGCTCTCCAATGGTTGTTGAAATCCTAGAACCCTTGTTCTTTGTTCATAGAAAATAGATGCAACAACAATGACTCGAACTTCTCATTTCAAGCTTATATATTCTCCAAGGAGGAGTTTGAACCTCTTCCAAAAAAAACCTTTTAACATTAAAATGTAATAATGTTTCATTGGCATCATTAATGAAATAAAATTTGGGTTATGTTCTCACAAATAATTAATAAATTTGCTACCCTCCTCATGATGACTAGACCCTTAAAATATAAAGTTTGCCTTATTTAATGATTTATTATTAATTTGGCCACATATACATATCTCTCAAAATACTTAATAATTTGCTATACCATTTGAAACGTAAGTCCACCCTGCTATTCCCCATGTGACCATATGCTCCTACTAAAAATAGAAAGGGTCCTTCTCGAACATCCCAAGACTTACTATAAATAGTAAGTATAGAAAATGAAGTCCAAATTTACTATAAATAGTAAGTTTAGCTGTATGCCAAGAAGTGTGGAATCCTGCAAATGAGAAACAATTCAAGCACACCAATGAAATATTATATTAGAGGTTAGAATGATAAACAAGTTAGTGAAACAAAATCTCTAAATCCGTCTCATTGTTCTCTATCTCCAAGGATCCTTCAAATCAAGGTGGCTCTTAGCTTGGAAGAGCACTTGATCTCTAGGATGACTACCTAAAGAACGAGGGATATGTGATAAAAGATCTAAATGTAAATGCAACTAAGATCTTAGCATGTGAATGGATATTGAAACTAAAAAATGATATGGTGCAAGATGATGAGATTGATATGAAGCTAAACTAACGTAAAAATGATATTAAGATGAAGCTAATATGATATGCTATCCTAACATGATGATTCTATGATAATACTAAGATATGATAAAGAAACTAACATGCTATGAAAATGTGATTGTTATCTAAAATTCTTAAGCTTATGAGAGAGGCAAATGCAAATTCTTGATAACCTAGATGCATAAAAACTTGGATATGTAAAATGGAGGAAATGGAGCTCTATTTAGAGAAGAACTAGTCAAATGGATGGCCAAGATTGAATTGTCTTGAGAAGGGTTAGGATTGAAAGTTATTAATCCATGTGGGGCTTTACATCAAATCTCAAGTTGACCAATGCCACCATGAGGAGGGTTGAGACGATGTTAAGTAAGCATTGGATGCTTATTAAGCTTGGGGGATTAACCTTAAGAGGATGAGCCATTGGATAAAACTATTATCCAAGGAGAAGGTTATTGTCCAAGCGTTAAACTCTTGTGCAAAGTTGAAAGATGGTCAAAGGGACAAACCATCATGGGTTAGCATGATGAAGAGATGATGTCTTGTAAGAACAGTAAAGGCTCTTTGAAGACTTTGGAGATTTAGCTTGTGTGAAGGGAGAAACCTTCAAGGTTTTGTAATAACCTTTAATGGTTTGGAAGACTTTGGAGACAAATTTGTAAGAGCCTTACAAATTTGGGGAACTCAACAAGTTAAGTTGTTGAAAAGGATAAAGCCTTTAATGCATTTAGAAGACTTTCTTCCAAATTTGGAGAAGTGACTTCCCCAAATTTAGGGATGTGACATGATTAGAAGAATTAAGGCTAGTTAAGTGGGATTATAGGGATCCTAGAAGGATGCTTAGGATGCAAGTAGATATTGTAGGAGGATGCAAGTGGGAGATACTGGGATTTTAATTAAAATAAAAAAATTTATTTCAATCAAAGTGAATGCAACTTGCATTTGTGGGAAAGTGCAAGTTGGGGGGGGGTTATAAAAAAAATTGATTTATTTATATACAAGAAATGATTTTAATTAAATGTAAATTCAATTAAAATATGGAAAGAAAATTTAATTAAATAAATATAATTTATTCAATTAATGGAAAAAGGGGGATTTAATCAAATGTTGTATTTAATTAATGGCTAGATAAAAGAAAAGGGGATATTAATTAAACCTTAGTTTAACTAATAGGTGAATAAAAAATAATTAAACAAAAAAAATTCATTTAATTAGATGCACAAGTTTTAGGCATCTACATTTTGCACCTCTTTGAAGTGACGTATGAACACATGTTGATTCAAAGAAAAACCATTCGATATGTCGCCAAAATTTCTGATTTTGTTGTCGTAGCTAAAATTTTCAATATGATGCCCCAAATATGGATATTGATATTGATATGACATTGATATGATAATGATGCCCCCTCAGGAGATGAATTGAGAAAAAATTGTCGCTCAGGGCGATTTTGTTGATTTTTATGATTTTTGGAATTTTGTAAAGAAATTTCCGTTTTTTGGATTTTAATTTTTTTTCTTTTTAAATTTTTTTCAATTTTTAAATTTTTTCGATTTTTTTTTTAAATTTTCGTTTTTTGGATTTTTTTTAACTTTTTTTTGATTTTTTTAATTTTTTTTAAAAATTTTCGATATTGATCTGCTGATAAAAGTTATTTAAAATGGTGAAAATACGGTATGAGCATAGCGCGAACATGCCCCACACGTCCATCTAGGCAACACACCCTACTAACATCACCATGTGCTATATAAGCCTCCAAGGGTCCCATTCCAGCTCATTTGTGCACTTGGCATTTGGAGATTGGAGCTTTGGAGAGGAGAAAAGAAGAGAGAGCAAGATGGCGCCACCCTATTAGACCACAAATTCGAGTGACTTTGATGTTATGAGAGGCCAGCAACGCATGGACCTCTGATAAGTGGATTTTCTAACCTCTTTTGTTTTATTTTTGAGCATTTTTGATGGATTTTTCAAGATTTTTAGTCGTTTTTGGCCTGTTTTTATGCCCTAGCTTTTCAGTTTGTGGTTTAGCGCATTTGAATTTTTTTGAAGCGCATATGATTTTTTATGTAGCGCATTTGATTTTTATCATAGTGCATAAGATAGTTAGTGTAGCGCATGTGATGTTTAAATAGTTAGTGTAGCGCATGTGATGTTTAAATTAGCGCATTTGATAGATGGATTATCACATTTGATAGTTGGATTAGTGCATGTGCTGACTATTGTGGTGCATATGATAAGTTATGTAGTGCATACGATAAATTATGTAGCGCATACGATAAATTATGTAGCACATATGTTTTTAGCACATTTAACACAGTGAGAAATGTTTGATATTTTTCAAAAATTTTGAAGTTGGCAAATTTGATATTTGGGATGTAGATGATGTTTGTTACGTAGTTTGATGATCAGTTTGTCATGTTTGTGTTTGATTTTGCAAGGATGTTAAATTTTTAATATGGATAAGACTGGATAAAGTGTCTGTTTGTGTTTGGATAGATAGAGTTTATGATCGAATCTCTACATTGATAGTGTGACTTTCGTCACTGATAGGAGAGATTTGCTTGAGAGTGTATGATCAACACTCTAGTAGTGGATAAGTGTGAGTCACTGATAGGATAGGTTGAGTTGAACCTTCTCTTGTTGATAAGAGTTTAAGATTGAAACTCTAGAATGATAGTGCGACACTCGTCACTAATATGGGTCAACTTCATTGGTGTTATGGGACAACTGGATTTCGATATGGAATCATAATGGGTTTGTGGATTTGATATGAGTCATTGATGTCGATATGGGTCCCTTGAGTCGATAGGAGATAACTTTGTGTTTGATATGGGATAATTGTGATTTGATATAGGTCACTTGTATGTCGATATGAGTCATTTTGTTACTGATATGGGTTGACTAAATGTGATAGGATAGGCTAAGATGAACCCACCTGACCGATGAAAATTTTTATTATTGAAACTCCTGAATGATAGTGTAACTGATGCCATTGATTGATTATAAGAGTGGTTGATTGTTGCATGTCGATTGATCGATTTGATAGATAGAATTGATATGGTGTTTGATATTGTGATGTAGGCTCGACGTGGTGTGTTGATGCTTCGGGAGCGATACCCGAAGACATTGGCCATGCGGGGAGCTTTGATTGATGATGACAGGGTTGTTATTGGTGTATGTGGTTTTTCACATATTTTGCACATGCCTTCCTATCAGAAGAACATATCTCTACTGACTACATTAGCGGAGAGGTGGCACAATGAGCATAACACCTTCCATTTTCCAACTAGAGAGATCACTGTGACACCAGAGGACATCTATAGGATCTTGTAGATTTCGATTATTGGTGAGATAGTTCAATATGATGTGGAGGAGCAAGGCGAGACTTCTGCATTGCTGGAGGTTTTTGTTGATCCACAACTCAGTGGTTATTCAGTGGCATGGGCAAACATGGTAGATCAATATGCCCCATTGCCCTCTATATTAGCAGGTTTGATTAGTGGCTTCCTCTATCCAGATAGGAGGTCTCATGGATTTTCAATTGGATGGGGCCAGATATTACGACAAATGATTAGACAGAGGATCCAATATGCATGGGGTATCTATGTTTTGGCCCATTTGTACCACGAGCTACACGAAGTTGTTTATGATGAGGGTGCGAGCTTAGCAATAGGTGTCATACTTCTACAGATCGGGCATGGGAGGACATAGTAGTGACTTGTCCAGTGGTGGAGAGATCACGATTGATAGGGTTACCTTATTTATTTATGTACCGACAGACAACTTCCTATCCCATGCTTGGGAAGTTGGATTACTGGAGACAGATTATAGATGACATGGATTTAGTGATATGGAGATCGTACATGTACTGTGAGGCCTGGGCCGAGGATGCTATAGAGATCCCAGTGCTATTTCAGAGCAGGTACTTGATAGGGAGGACTCCATATATTATTGAGAGATACATTTTGACACGTGTGTACCGACAATTTGTTTGTACCCAGGGGATACCTCAGGGTGTGACCATAGCTTGAGTGCACAAGGAGAGAGCAGACTGGGGCCCTACATTGGATTTTGATATAGCACATGCAAAGTTTGAGGCACTGCCATGGGTATAGTGGGAGATGCGGATAGGGCTAGCAGATGCAGGTATGACTGAGAAATATGCTTATTATTTTGCGGAGCATCCCTTCCCATGACTAACAAGACCTAGGGAGCCAATACCACCCTTGGAGGATGTAGATGATGATAATGAGGGAGGGCCTGGAGGTCAGAGAGGTGGGAGACAAGGGAGGGGCAAAGGGAGAGGTAGGAGAGGTGGTGGTGTGGGCAAAGCTTGAGGTCAGATTGGCCAAGGCAAATAGGGTGGAGGAGGTGATGGTGGGTAAGGTCACAAGGTTATTGAAAGAGGAGGAGGATGGCAAGAGGACATTTGTCATGGAAGGCCTTTGCAGCTAGAGGAGGCGGTAGGGGGGAGGATTCTGAGGAGGAGGATGGTTCATCCGAGGAGACTGAGTTGGAGGAGTTGGGGGAGGAGGTGATGTATGGGATGGGTGGTATGGATGAGGAGGAGGAGGAGGAGGAGGAGGATGTGCAGTTCTTGATCAGGCGAAGGAGAGTAGATATGCCTCCACCTGCTACCCTAGTACAGGTTACGGTAGCATAGGTTGGTCAAGATCCACAACCTTTATAGCTACCCGCAGTTCAAATTACCATGCCACCAACAATAGGCACATATAGCTGCTCTTCATTCCATGGTACAGAGCTTATGAGCACAGTTGGTTTAGGCACAGGGATGGATAACATAGTTATAGGGTGTACAGGGTTAGCTAGTGCAGGCTCAAGCACAGATTGCCTAGCTATAGGGGTAGGTTGCTTAGTTACACATACAAGTCTCTCAATTGACAGTTGAGCGTGATACAAAGATAGAGTGATAGGGCCATGTAGAGAATCATGTACAGATCGTCCAATAGACTGCTTCTTGGGGGTTAACTAGTGATAACATTAGGGATCTTATGTAGTAGTCGGAGAGGGTCGAGCACTATAAGAGCTTATATCATCAGGCCATGCCACCCGAGCGATGAGCACCATCATTTGTACCTAGCTTGCGACTTTGGGGCTCTCAGAGATGAGAGGGCAGCCAGGGAGCTACGTGGCCTAGGAGAGATCCTAGAGGTGATGGTATAGGTGTAGGTCCTACAGGTGGAGGTGATCCCAATGCCCAACCGACAGATTAAGGTGGCAGACACTCTTAGATTTATCTCTGATGATGTATTTTGCTCATGTGGATGACACGATGCACGTTTTGATATCCTTTTGATCATTTGATATGATGTACCTATTGATGTATATTGATCTGTGGATAGTGATGATCCCGAGCCCTTGTTGATGCACATTTATTGTTTGATATGATATGCAGGGACATTTGGAGATTATTCTTTTCATTGATTTATCTTGACATGTATCAATTCTTTCTTTGGATTGATATGGGTCACGCATGCATGATGATATGATACTAACATGCTTAGACATGATATGGATGCATTTATTTTGATGATCTAGATGCTTTGATATGCAAATCTACATGATTTTGTTGCAATGGTTTCTTTTTATGTGATGTGTGTGATGATATGATTTTTGATGAGATAATCTATATGTTTTGAAGGTGATATATGCCTATATGATGATTTCTTATTGAGATGTTTATGATATGCAAATGATAATGTAGATGTGTACATGTGTTGAATAAATGTCCTATTGTGAAATACAGATGTGATGTTGATATAATGATGCTTTTTACATGTTTTGTGAATGTTTTAAATGATATGATAAATGCTTTGATATGGTACTAAATGACAATGATGTTAAATGAAATGTTTTAAATGGAAATGATGCTAATGATTAATGACACGTAAATGAGGATAATGTAAAGTTAAAATGATATGATAATGAAAAATGACACTAATGCAATGTTAAAATGATATGATAATGAAACTAAATGCAATGAGATGAAATAATATTAAAACTAAATGCAATGATATGAATTATAATGAAACTAAATGATATAAAATGCAACTAAATGTAATTGCAAATGATATGATATGAATGATAATGTACCTAAGGATATGGAATTCCACTAAAATGATTAATGATATGAAATGCACTTTAAATGATATGTTTAAAATGACAATGATAATGCAACTAAATGCAACCCTTTTAAATGATATGAAAAATGACAATGCACTTAAATGCAAATTTTTAAATGATATGAAATGATAATGCACCTAAATGCAAATTTTTAAATGATATGAAATGATAATGCACCTAAATGCAAATGTGAAATGATATGTAAATGATAATGAGATGTATCTTGAAAATGAGATGCAAAATGATACTAGTGCAACATTTAAATGAGATGAATTGATTAATGATATGCAGCTAAGTGGTAATGACTAATGAATGCAACTAAATGATCCCTCATTGCTGATATACTCATCCTTTCAATCAATTTTTATCGTGCTTCCTTTTTGTCATCATTGAGCCTTTGATATGTTGAAAGTTGATACAATCATCATGGTATAATTGAACCATAATGAAACAAGTATAACTTACATGGAGTTTGATATTGCAAGATGACACAAGGGTCGAGGTATAATTGAACCAAGATGACCTGAGTGTTCCTTGCATAAAAACAGACAAGAGTTAACCTTTTCCCTATACAAATCCAAAATTTCCTCAGTGATATGTTACCCAACTATGTTGTAAGAAAAACTTGCATAGTAAAAAGGCTTCACTCTCAAACAATAGACAAAGAAAATATCACACTCCTTCCTTGGTTCTCTAGTTTCAAGACATCCTTGAGTTGCTTAGGAGATATGATAACAAAAATAAAAAATCACCATAGGTAAACATGCATGCTATTTTATGGATTGTGTCAGATAAAACATCTTGCAAGTAGATCTGTGTTTAGTTTGTTCAGTTCTTGGTTTTTGAAGTCTACCATTGATAGTCATGATCTTTGTTTTTGTTCAAAATGTCTCTGTTTTGATTGTTATCTATTTTGTTTAAACCTCTAAAAGGAGAGATGCCCCCAGTTACAGTCAAGATTTTTGCCCCTAGCTATGAACACTTATTTTGATATGGATATTCATTGATCACCAAGCCATGGTGAGATATGATGCGGATAACTATTTGGATAATCAAGGACAGTGACTATGCTAAGTGTGTCCAAGATTGTGCTGCATATTACAAAGCTTTGTGATGGCCATAGGATTAGTTCAAATGTAAGAAAAAAGATATGATATGGGTAAATATAGATGGAAGAGTTGATCTATCACAAATAGCACCTGTTGCCAAGTTTTCACTACTTCTATTTATTGAACTTTTTGATATTTTTCCCTTATCCCTGCATTGGAAAACTCATGTATAGAACTTTTTGAGATGCATACTTTTGATAGGTTTGTCAAATAGGCCCCCTTCTGATGTAGATAAATGATATTCTCCCGATCCATAAACAGATATGATGACAAAAGGACCTAGCCAATTTGGTTCAAACTTGCCCTTCTTTTCCTGATCCTATTGATTGCAAGGATTTTCATTTAGTACCAAATCACCAATTTGAAATGCTCTTGGTTTTACCTTGTGATTGTAGGTCTGACACATGCGTTGCCGATATGCTTTGAGGTTATCAAAAGCACGTTGTCGGTGCTAATCTGGCAGCTCTAACTCTTGCAGTTTGTTTACCTGATACTCCTCATCTAGAATGAGTCCTTTCAATGATACTTTGAGTGATGGAATCTCAACCTTAATAGGTAGAATAACCTCTGATCCATACACAAGTGAGTATGGTGTTTCTCCTATAGGTGTGCAGATGCTAGTTCTGTAGGACCATAATGCTAGGTTGAGTTGAACATGCCAATCACGACTAGCTTCGTTCACTATCTTCTTGAGGATTTTCAAGATGGTTTTATTAGAGGCCTCTAGTTGGCCATTCCCTTGTGGGTATTAAGGTATGGAGAAATGATGTTGGATATGGAATCATTCACACAGTTCTTTCACATCTTGATTCTTTAATGGTCTTCCATTATCCGTGATAATGAAACTAGGAATGCCATACTGACAAATGAGATAATTCAGGATAAAAGAGGATATTTGCTTGTCGGTAACAATAGTTAATGGGACGACTTGTATCCACTTTGTAAAATACTCTGTGGTTGTGATGATAAACTTATGTCCATTTGATGAGGAAGGATGAATCTTGCCCACTAGGTCAAGTCCCTATTGACAAAATAGCCATGATGTAGTGAACGGTTGTAGCTCCTGAGCTGATGTATGTATAAGATTGCCATGAATTTGGCATTTTGGGCATTTTCTGGAAAACTGGTATGATTCCTTTTCCATGGTTGGCCAATAATATCCCATCCTTAGAAGTTTCTTGGTGAGAGTAGGACCACTTGAATGTGTACCACAAATACCTTTGTGAAGTTCTTGCAAGGCAGTTTGAGATTCATTACAATCAAGAAACCAAAGAAGAGTACCATCGAGACCTCAATGGTAAAGTGTGTCAATGGTTAGGGTATATCAGGCTTCTTGGTGAATAAATCTGCATTTTTGGTTTCGAGATAGATCTAGTGGAAGGATATTGTCTTTTAGGTAGGCGTAGATCTTTCCATAGAGGGGTGAGTCAAAACCGACTATGTGGTAGATGACTTGGGATTAAGAATTATCATAGGAAGGGTAAAACAATTGTTCCACTAGGATCTCATAATGATTTTGTTTGCTTGGTATTTGTAGGAGTGAGGCAATGGTTGTCATGGCATCAACAACTTTGTTGTCCAACCTTGGAATCTGCTTAAATTTGATGTCCATGAAGTATTTCTTAAAGTCATCCACCATTCTCTTTTAGGGCATCAACTTGTCATCCTTCGTCTAATAGTCATCATTAACTTGATTAATGACTAATTGTGAGTTTCCAAAGACTTTCAACTCTGTGATCTTCCACTCTACGACCATCTTGATGCCTGTTACCAGAGCTTCATATTCAACAATGTTATTTGTGAAAGGAAACATCAACCCATAAGATCTTGGAATAGTGTGTCCTTCTGGAGTTATGAATAGGATGCCGACACCTGATCCATGCTCTGTGTATGATCCATCAAAGTAAAAGACCCATGGTTTTGTTGATATTGTGAGAATACCTATATCTAGAAATTCAACTTAGATTGGATGACTGTCTTGTAATGGTGCTTCTGCCAACTGATCAGTGATAGCTTGACCTTTGATAGCCTTTATGTCTATGTACTATATGTCAAACTCACTTAGAATCATTACCCATTTAGCTAACCTCCCTGAGAGAGTGACTTTGTTGAGTAGATATTTTAATGGGTCGATTTTTGCTACCAGCTTGATTGTGTGAACTTACATATAGTGGTGAAACTTTTGAGAAGCAAAAACCACAACCAAACCAACTTTTTCAATGAATGTGTAGTTGAGCTCGTATCCATTCATTGATCTACTGATGTATTATATTTCCCTTTCCTTGTCCGCTAAATCCTCTTGTGCTAACAATTCTCCTAATGATACCTCTATAGCTGCTATGTAAAGAATGAGAGGTTTGCCTGCTATTGGTGGTACTAGGATAGGTGGATTCATCAGATATTGCTTGAGTTGGTGGAATGATTCTACACATCGATCTTCCCATCTAAAAGGGACATTCTTGTGGAGTAGATGAGTGAATGAAAGACACTTGTCAGCTAGTTGAGAAATAAATTTTCTATGGATTGTAGTCGTCCTTGTACAGATCTTAACTAACTAATATTTATAGGAGGTGGAATCTCCATGATTGCTTGTACCTTTGTGGGGTCCACCTCAATTCCCTTTTCTAAAACTATGTATCCCAAGAGTTTGTTGGATGTTACACTGAAAAACACACTTTTTAGGATTTAGTCATACATTGAATTGTTCTAGCCTCTGAAATTTTTTGTCCAAAATATCCAGGTGTCCTTCTCTTGTAAATGATTTGGCCAATAGGTCATCTACATAGTCCTCCATGAATGTGTGTATCATGTCATGAAAGATTGTGGTCATTGCTCGTTAGTAGGTCGCTCCTGCATTCTTCAAGCCTGTAATGTCCCCTTTTTAGCAGTTATCAGATGATTTGTCGTTAGGCCTTTTTGTCATGATCCAGAGGGATAAGCAAGACCTTGTAGGGATCTATGTTGGATTTGGCCTAGACAAATATAGTTTCGAGCCAAACAGAATTGATTTGACAGGGTTTCCAAGAACTTACTATTTATAGTAAGTTAGTTTGGGCACAGTGTTGGGAAATTTTTTTGTGCGATTTTGGTCAACTTCATTTTGGTGTACTAATATTTTAAAATATTAAAAGTAGCCCTTCTTTTGGAGACATAAGGGGATACCAATATTTTAATCTATTTTAAATTTATCCCACATTCGTGATGCATTGGGATTGGAGCCAAAATGAAGTAATAAATGAGAGCATTGAAGGCTGGAAAAAGGCATCTTGGGAATTGAATATTTGAAGTTTGGAAAATGTGGAGATTTTCTCTATTGGAGGACAAAATCCCTCTCTTGCAACACTTTCCACACCTGTGTAAGATCAAGCCTGAAAGGTTCATAAAATAAATCAGATTTGAGAAGGAATCTCAGTGGGAATGAAGAGGATGTTTGGGAATGGATATGTATTTCTCTCAGTATAATTTTGCTTGCCCAATATTGGTAGAAGACTGAAATAAGAGGTTTGGCAGACATTTTAGATGTCATGGTTATTAGCAGCAAAGAACTGAAATATTCTACATAGCTTGAACCTATCTAATTGCTAGACGTGGGAAATATCACTACTGGTGGAGTTAATTGGTGTAGGCGAAATAAGCTTGAACTGCTAGGCATAATTTTTATCATCTGTTGGACACAAAGTCACCTTCAACAGAAAGAACTGTACCACAAAAATGGATGGGAAGAAATCCTTGGCTGGTCGTAGTTGCCAGTAATGCTAAACAATAAGTTGTTGCAGCTGAGCGTGTTTGGAGACACTTACTAATTTTGTTTTCACGGTGTGCTGGGCGTAACATTCCTTGTGGCTGAGTGTATACACTTTGTGGCTGGGCTAAAGACATTTTCTGGCTAGGAGTGAGTGATTCAATTTATGTTGGGCGTGAATACTTCTATTGGAAGCCATGATACTCCTCACTATATGAGTCACCAATCCACCTATGCGTGAAATACAATGCTTGTTGTGTTAGCTGGTGTGGTGTAGGAGCAACTCCAACATTGTAGTGTGGGACTAAGAAGTTGCAAAATTAATGAAGGAGAAGAGAGTTGCTGGAACATGGAGACTCAAATAATTACACAATGAATCAACCATTATCCCAAGTTCTCAGTTTACTTACCTACAAACCATAGTTGGTTAGTGAATCGTATTAAACTTAAGTATTGTGCTCATGTGAAATGGTAACCCTATATTGTTGGTAATAAGAAACATTTCAATTTATTCTATTGAATGCTCTGTTTTAGTACAACAGTGTTGTAAGGTGAATTCTCAATATACTTTGGAAGTGTTTGTTGTCAATTATCTATACATATGACTATGTGGATAAATGAATGAATTCAAAGATATATGAAACAAATGCACCAAGTTACAACGAAACTTGAGTAAACTCAAAAAAAGGAAAAAATTGAATGCTTGCAAACTGTTCGAATTAATTCCAACAACAGGGCTAATAGGGAAATTATGACAAATCATTGATCAGGGACATGTCAGGGCCTTGGCAGCAACCTTACACACATCATTACAACACTAAGAGAAGAGCTTTATTGAATACAGGTACAACAAAACAAGGAGGACCAAAGATTCCAGTTTATCCATTAGATCACGGTAATACAGGCGAACAACCAGCTAACAATATGGGTGAGAGAAGAGACCCAAGGGAAGAGAGGTTCTTACAACAGCTGTTAGACACTCTAGTACAGGGTCAACAACTATCAGAGCAGTTAGATGGGTTTAAATGTGATTAATCTAGGAGGTGGTATGACTGGAAATAATCCTCTAGGAGGTGCTAACAATCAGCCAGGAGATAATAATGGTCAACCTAGGAACAATAATAGAGGTAATAATGGTGGGGTAATGGAAATGGAGGAGGACATATGGCATATAATTTTGGACATGTAACGTAGCCCATTAGGACAACGAGTTCTAGACCTCTTATAATATCTGTAGACAAATAAAATTTGCCATCTTAATCTTGGGTGAATCCACCTCATTTTTCATGCATTATTCCACCTATTGTCATTTATTCATCATTTATCCATTATTAATATTATCATTAATATTATCATTAATATTATTATTATTATTATTATTCATCGTTTATCCATTATTAATATTATCATTAATTATTATTATTTATCATTTAATTATTATCTATCACCTATATATTTTATAATAATATCATTTATCTATTTTCACAAATACATGCATTTGCATTTATACTTTCTCCTCTACCCACTTACATTCACCTCACACATGTGGGATCAAACTCTCAAGTCCAATCTTTTATCCCACATTCATCACATAACTTGGATTATCTCTTGTCTATGCTCCAAAATTTTGGTGTAAAATTTATGCACTTTCAAACAACAACACATGCCTCATCTATCACCTATATATTTTATAATAATATCATTTATCTATTTTCACAAATACATGCATTTGCATTTATACTTTCTCCTCTACCCACTTACATTCACCTCGCACAAGTGGGATCAAACTCTCAAGTCCAATCTTTTATCCCACATTCATCACATCTCTTGTCTATGCTCCACAATTTTGGTGTAAAATTTCTGCACTTTCAAACAACAACACTTGCCTCATCTTTGCTGTAATTTTTTTTTTCAGTTATAAGCACTTCACATACCTTGTTTGTGTCTAATCTTGTTTGCATTCAAAATCTGAAAATAGTCCCCACGTATTGCATTCTTTTCTAAAAGTAGTGGAGAGATGGTTTTAGAAAAAAGTTTTTGTTTTAATTTTTTGCTTTTGATTCTTTCTTTAAAAGTAGTTTTATTTTTTAGTTTTGAATGTGATTTTTGTTTTTTCAATTAGTTTTTAGTTTTTAGTTGTAATTTTTAGTTTTCTTTTCTTTTTAAGATTAGTTTTAGTTTTTTTGTTTGGTTTTAAATTAGTAATTAATTTTTATTTTATTTAGTTTACTTTTAATTTTTTAATTAGTTTTTGGATTTTGATTTAGATTTGTTAATTTAGATTAAGTTTCACTGGTTGCAACGCTAATGTGTTCTTCTTCATCAAAATGATTAAGGTTGTCTGCATCTTGAAATAGATGATTTTGAAACATTTTGATTCTCGAGTTAGGAGACATAAGTGATTGTTATGATCTTTGACCTAAGGTTTATGTATATGACAATGAATGAGACTCAAGGTATGATGAAAACCCTAATGTGCAAAGGGGGAACTATATGATATGAGTGAGATTGGGATGAAACTAAGGATCAATGTAAAGATGCAATCTATGTGATATGACTACTAAAGGATTTATGCAAAAATGCGATCTATATGATAGGAAAGTGACTTGCAGCTAAACCTTAAATGGGATATGAGGTTGAATGATGTTTGATGCAAGGACTAAGGATACTCTAGGTCTGAAAATATTAAATTAGTTTGGATTTTGATTTAGGTTTGCTAATTTAGATTCAATTTTAGATTAGTTTATTGTTAAATCAGATTAATTTGTGTTAATTTAGATTAATTTTGTTATTATAGATTGGTATTATTAATTAGTATTTTTGGTTTCTTAGAAAGTTAGTGTTTTTTAATTTTTTGTTTTAGTAGTTTTATTCAATCTTATTGTGTCTTTGTTGTGGGTCTTTAGTTTGTTTTAGTGTGAGTAGTCTTGTCAGTTAGTTTTTAAAAAAAAATTTGAGACTAATCTTATAGGGCTAACGATTTGTGCAGGGCATCCATCCATTGCTTGTCAAAGATCACATTTTGAAACTACTAACTTGTGTGATGCTGGATGCTTGTTGAAGAATTTATGATTTGAAACAGATTATCTGATTTTTTAGCTTAGATCACATTTTGAATTGGTGCTTTTAAATTAACCAATGTCTTTTGTGGCTTCAGCAATAGGCTCTTTTTGTTTTACCTTTTAGAGGGCCTGCCTCTCAAGAAGCCCTTAAGGCTCGGTGAGAAGGAATGAACCAAGTGGCAACGAGATAAAGCCAATCTCTTTCGAGC
Source organism: Cryptomeria japonica (assembly GCF_030272615.1). NCBI lineage: Eukaryota > Viridiplantae > Streptophyta > Pinopsida > Cupressales > Cupressaceae > Cryptomeria > Cryptomeria japonica. Next base: position 246,583,637 of record NC_081408.1, read on the forward strand.
CACTATAATCAAACATGTTTGTGACGAAAGTTGCAAGCAACGGGTGCTGGAATGGCATAATGATGATTAAATTTGCTAGATCTATGCCCACCCGAATGGATGCCCTTACTAGACACCTTTTATGTTAGAAACTAAAAACCTTCTAGTTATTGATGCAGGAGGTCAAAGTAGAGATATAAATTTTTCCATGGGGGGTTTTCGTAGGGACTGGTGCTTGGCTGCCTTGGAGAAGTGAATGTCGAGGGTGGAGCCATTGGGGTCAAGCATCTAGGTATCTGCTCTGAATTGCGTAGCTCAGGGTAACCCCCAAGTGATATTCAACAACTATTGTCTTGGTCAACCTTAGGATTTTGCTTGAATGTGTTTTTATTGCAAAATCAAATAAACATTATGTTTGCCATGTTTTTTAAGTGTGTGCAAAACAAACAAGAAAATTTCACAATCAACACCACACTTGAAATTGAAACACTTTACAAAAACCTTGGTCTAAATTTTCAAGTATCAATCCACGTTGTAAAAACAAAAACATTGCAAAACAACATTGTCCTTGAAACATTGAACCTATGTTGTCAAAACAATCATTTCAAATCTCTTGAGACATCACTTTTGGAGTTATGATATTTTAGGTCCTCACATAGTCACATCATTCTAGCTTGCCATACCTTTTAGCTCCTTGCATAGTCTTCACCTAGTTGCACCTTTCATCATTTTATATCTCATTTAATTATATGTAGTCCTTTGCATACCACCCTTAGATCAAACCTTTGCATAGCACCTTTAGATCAAACCTTTCCATACCACCATTAGGTTATACCCTTGCATAATTCCCTTAGATCATACCTATAATCTTTGCATAGCCTTCTATCATTCCTTTAAGAAATAGTCTTAAACCTTGCATAAGTGCCTTAGGTCATTTCATCATTGGTCCTAGCATTTCATTATTATTTGCATGCCAAAATCGAAAAAAAGAAATTAAAAAAAATCAAAATCATTGCTTGCACTTAGGATTTCTCGTCTTAGGTCTGACATCAACTTTTGATAATAAATTACCATTATCACTTGAAGTGCATATTCCTTGAGTTATAGAACCTATCAATGTCTTTGAGTTGGTATTTTGCTTGGAGTTCATCATCTCCTATCATAGTATGCACTCTCTTTGATCACTTATCCTCGTGTCTATCCATCATAGCACAAGTCAAACCTCACATTGCAAATATTTTCAGACCTAGAGTATCCTTAGTCCTTGCATCAAACATCATTCAACCTCATATCCCATTTAAGGTTTAGCTGCACATCACTTTCCTATCATATAGATCGCATTTTTGCATAGATCCTTTAGTAGTCATATCACATAGATTGCATCTTTACATTGATCCTTAGTTGCATCCCAATCTCACTCATATCATATAGTTCCCCCTTTGCACATTAGGGTTTTCATCATACCTTGAGTCTCATTCATTATCATATACATAAACCTTAGGTCAAAGATCATAACAATCACTTATGTCTCCTAACTCGAGAATCAAAATGTTTCAACATCATTTATTTCAAGATGGAGACAACCTTATTCATTTTGATGAAGAAGAACACATTAGCATTGCAACCAATGAAACTAGTGACACAAGGGAAACAAGTGATGAAGAAATAACTCAATCCATCATTGATGAAGCATTTCACGATCATAGATTTACTAGACTTCTTAAAGAGGTGGTTAAGTGTGATCCACGAGCATACTTCAAAGCCCTTGTTGATGAGGGAATTAAATTGCCACCTAATTTTGACATATCATTGCTCATAGTTAAGGACAAACTAAGAGTTAGTAAATTTAAACCTGCAAGAACAAACAATGAGGAGAGGATAAAATATCACAGACCTTTCTACTTAAAACCATGATACAAGAGACCTACGAAAGCATCAAAACCTATGCCTACCAATGATCCCGTTTTGAGTGAACTGAGAGCATTGAGATAAGAAATAGACACTCTCAAGAATAATAAGGCATCATCACACAAATTTTTCATTGAGGACATATGTCCTTATCCTTTTGATCGAAGTATTTTGATGCCACCTTTTCCTAGTCAATGGGAGATACCAAAATTGGATAGGTACAGAGGAAAAGGAGACCCTAGAGATCGCTTGAGAGAATTTTGTGCCGCTACCTTAGAATTTGCAGTAGATGACACATACCTTATGAGACTCTTTTCTTGTAGTCTTGGAGGAAGCGCTATGGAATGGTTCCCTTGATTACCTCTGACTATCAAATCTTTCTAAGAATTGGCTGATAAGTTTGTCTCACACTATGCTTACAATTGCGAACATGAGGTGACCATGATGGACCTCTTCAACACAAAACAAAAACAAGGAGAATCCTTCATTGTAAGGAAAACACAGTGCGGAAACGTCTTCCTAACGTCGATTCAATAAGGGAATAAAGAAATTATGCGTTTTAAAATTCTTTTGCAACACATTAAGATGACATAGACAGATGATTTTAATATCCAAACACATAGAGAGTAAACATCAAATTTACGTGGGAAAACCTTTATAGGTAAAAAACCCACCACCAAAGAGAAATCACTTTATTCACAGTAAACAATTGATTACAATAAAGCTTTCAGATTCTCTTCTCAGTTATTTGTTCTTAGAATCTACAATTTGGATTATAGTCATCACCAATACAGAACACTTAGGATTATAGGACTCCAGACATACATCACACAGTAACCTCTCACACTCCTCACACATCAAGCAAGGCAAAACATCTCAGAGTTCCTATCATAATTTAATGACACTCCATGCCTTCTTCTATGTGCAACTCTGAGCTTCTAACTCATTTCAGTTCAACCGTCATTCAACCTCTATCACATTGGTTACATTTCTAGCAACATATATCAGCCATTGAGCATAACCGTTATGGAGTCCAACGACCTAACCAACATTGCATTTGGTTTCCTTAGGCAATTCCCATTACATCTGTCGGATGTGGTTCAGACAACAATTAGTCACTCCAACCGCCAAGAACTCTAACCATCTATGTCGGTCTGCATTCACGACTTGTCCATTATCCCACATGCACTAGGAAGTTGGGTTGGTTCTTATTAATATACACCAACAGTCTCATCCTTAGTGTCTGAGTGTTCACTTTTTTAGATCTCAATTTGATCTCACATCCATAGTTGGTCTCTGCTCCATCGACCATCGGTATAGATTTCAAGTGGTAGAGCCGATCGCCCGATGATACCCGATCGTCGAAGGCGACTCCATCAGGTCATCGACACAACCTTCCTGTTGTCTCCCTGATCCCCGATCACTCTAAGGATGTCAAAACCAAACCATTAGGTCTTCGGCCAAACAATGAACAAGTAATCCCGATCCCCCGATACAACAGTAGACAACTCCACAAATGCGCTCCAAAACAAGTCAACTCCATAGGCTCTTTGGGATAACCTGTTGGGGATAACCTCCAACAGGTAGACCTGATCTCTGGATAACCAAGAGAAGACCTCATCAGCTCATTGAAACCAACACTACAATGTTACCCCGATCTGCATTGTTATCTCGATAACCTAAGGTGGTCTCATCGGGTCATCGACTCATGCCCAAAACTGCTATCCCAAAAAGTGAAGCACTCTGAGACAAAACAGAGAGGACTCATCGGGACTTCGTCGTAGCCTTCATCACGTTGACCTAATTGCCGATATCAACCCGAAGCACCTAAGATAGGTCCATCGAATCATCGACACAACTTTGATGCAGTCTTCCCAAAAACCAAAGTTATCTCGATGACCAAAGTCGACTTTGTCGGGTCATTGGGATGACTTCAAAACTCCTATGCTGATATGAGAAACATCAGCCTAAGTCATACTGATCAAAAAGTGTTCAACAACCAAGAAGGTAACACTCTGCTGCTCCATCGGTGCAGGCTACTCCGATCAACCTGAACATGGTCAGGAGAATTAGAGGCACATTCCCAACAATCTCCCACTTGCCAAGGAATCCATTGGACCTGTCTACCATGCCGAACACATACCGACACCACTGAGAACCATGGACTCAAAAGCCCATCAATGCTGATATACCACTCAATCATAAACCATCAGAAAATACAATTTACTTTGTGCACCACTGAGACACATGTAGAGAAGTCTCATCCCATTCATGGATACTCCCACCTTCTATCATGCCACTGCCACTAGGCACACATAGAAGCTATCTATTGAGAAAAACATAACTCTGACTCCCAGAACACAAAAAACTCACATTCCCACGGCTACTCAAATGTGCCAACATTAGTCACAATCATAGCTAGAATAGCACCACCCACAACAAGTGCTAGTACATCTAACTATACATACCTTCATGGTATACCAAGATGAATTTTAAAACATCCACATATACAACCTGTTACTTACAGTCTCAATCTTCAAGTGCAAAATCATGTGCACACCAAGGAACTCCCACTGCACAAGTAATGTCAGAATTGAAAAAGATCCTTCTTTCAACATTACATAGAAGTAAATAAACCTTTGTACTAAGGGCACTCACAATGCTAACTGTATACAAAGAACCTACAAGCAAGTCTTCACAACACCCTATATCATACCCTTTCTTCACTTCTAAATGCTAACTGTGTTATCACGGATGAATGCCTTTCAGCTGAACCTATTACCCATTCCAACTCAGCACCATCTATGTTTCCATTTTTCCAAGAGCACCTGTAGCTGATCATCCCATGCCAAAACTTCAAATGCAAAACCACATTATCATGAAGTACCAAACAAATAACCAGTGTACTCCAAACACAAAAAATAGAACCAAGATCATTGTAAAAAATTTCAATTGTAGAATCAGGAACTCCAACATGACAACCATGATCTAAAACATCTCACCCAAAGAGATAACATGCTCCATATGAACATAAACACATTATGTCAAAACTCTAAATGCATCTCAAGAGTATATCCTAACATAAAAATATCCTAACTAAGGATTGCAACATCTCTACCAAAGACCCCTTATGAGTCCTCAAGATGTTAACATCTTTAGTTACATGAAGAACTTTCACCAATACATGATGAATCTGCATCACTGCCAAAGACCCAAGGTACCCAGTCTTAATGGCATCATGATTGAACTAGACATCGACAAATGTTTGACTTGCCAAAGTAGCTCAGAAGGCATCTCCATCCTCATTCTGAGAGGACCCAGAATCAGAAGAACCTTTACTTTTCTTCTTCTTCTCTCTGCAATCCTTTTGCATATGACCAGTCTACCCACAATTCTAGCACTTCACTTTAGAATTCTTTCCAAGAGTCTTGGAGCTTTCCTTCGACTTGGATTCCAACTTCTTGTTCTCTTTCTTGCCTCTAACAACAAGAGCATCCTTGACCATCTCAGGAGATTTTCTTTGAGTTTCTTTTGACAGCAACGAAGCAACCACACCTTCCATAGTGAGCTTGGTTGTTGTACTCCCAATGGTCATTACGAGATGATCCCACGAGTCAAGCAAAGAACATAACAAAAGCATACATTGTTCCTCGTCATCAATATAGACTCCTAAAGAGGTTAACTGAGCAACGATCATATTGAAAACATTCAAATGATCTGCAACAGATGTACCCTCGTCCATCTTCAGGGAATATAACTTCTTCCTCAGGAACTACTTGTTTACTAGAGACTTTCCCTGATAAATGTCTCCAAGCTTCTTCCACAGAAGATTAGAAGTCTTCTCCTCATGGACATTCAATAGAACAGAGTCTGCCAAATAGAGTCTGATTAACCCTCTAGCTTTTCTATCTGTAAGATCCTAGTCTTCTTACCTCATGCCTGAAGGCTTAGCGGTTACAATCATAGCACCCCAAAGATCTCTTTCAACCAACAAGTCTTCCATCTTGAGTTTCCACAACTCAAAACTTGCACCATTGAATTTCTTGATCTCTACTCACCCGGAAGCACTGGCCATCTTAATCACCAAATAAGACAAATAGACTCTCTGCTAAACTCCCACTGAAACCAGAATTGACACAACAATAGCCCTACCCACACAAGGATAAAAAAACAAATCCAAGCTCTGATACCACTTGTAAGGAAAACACAGTGCGGAAACGTCTTCCTAACGTCAATTCAATTAGGGAATAAAGCAAGTATGCATTTGAAAATTCTTTTGCAACACATTAAGATGACACAAACAAATGATTTTAATATCCAAACACATAGAGAGTAAACACCAGATTTACATGGGAAAACCTTTACGGGTAAAAAACCTACCTCCAAAGAGAAATCACTTTATTCACAGTAAACAGTTGATTACAATAAATCTTTCAGATTCTCTTGTTAGATATTTGCTCTCAGAATCTACAATTTGGATTATAGTAATCACCAACGTAGAACACTTAGGATTACAGGACTCCAGACATACATCACACAGTAACCTCTCACACTCCTCACACATTGAGCAAGGAAAAACATCTCAGAGTTCCTATCATACTTTAATGACACTTCATGCCTTCTGCTCTGTGCAACTCTGAGCTTCTAACTCATTTCAGTTCAACCTCTGTCACATTGGTTACATTTATGGCAACATATATCAGCCATTGAGCATAACCGTTATGGAGTCCAACGACCTAACCAACATTGCATTCAGTTTCCTTAGGCAACTCCCATTACATCTGTCAGATGCGGTTCAAACAACAGTCGGTCGCTCCAACCGCCAGGAAGTCTAACCATCTACATCGGTCTGCATTCATGACTTGTCCATTATCTCACATGCACCAGGAAGTCAGGTCGGTTCATATTCATATACACCGAAAGTCTCATCCTTAGTGTCTGAGTGTTCACCTTTTTGGATCTTAGTTCGATCTCACATCCGCAGTCGGTCTCCACTCCATCGACCCTCAGTATAGATTTCAACTGGTAGAGCCGATCCCCCAATGATACTCGATCGCCGAAGGTGACTCTATCGGGTCATCGACACAACCTTCTTTCTGTCCCCCCGATCCTCGATCACTCTAAGGATGTCAACACCAAACCATCGGGTCTTCGGCCAAACAATGAACAAGTAATCCTAATCCCCCGATACAATAGTAGATGGCTCCACTAATGCACTCCAAAAAAGGTCGACTCTGTCAGCTCTTTGGGATAACCTCCAACAAGCAGACCCAGTCTCCCGATAACCAAGAGTGGACCTCATTGGCTCATTGGAACCAACACTGTGATGTTACCCTGATCTGCATTGTTATCCCGATAACCTAAGGTTGTCTCATCGGGTCATCGAGTCATGCCCAAAACTTCTATCTCGATAAGCGAAGCAATCTAAGACAAAACAGAGTGGACTCATCGGGACTTTGGCATAGCCTTCATCACGTTGACCCAATTGCCAATATCAACCTGAAGTGCCTAAGATAGGTTCATCAGATCATCGACACAACTTTGATGCAGTCTTCCCGAAAACCAAAGTTATCCCGATGACCAAAGTCGACTTCATCGGGTCATTGGGATGACTTCAAACTTGCTATGCCGATATGCAAAACATCAGCCTAAGTCACACCAATTAGAAAGTGTTCAACAACCAAGAAGGTAACAAGGTAACACTCTGCTGCTCCATCGGTGTAGCCTACTCCGATCAACCCGAACATGGTCAGGAGAATTCGAGGCACATTCTCAACATTCATATCATTTTTGCAAAGATGGAGACATTTGACAAAAAAGAGCACCTTATGACATTTCCGATAAGCAACTTGTTGACCTCTTTTGTCGCAATTTAAACAAGGAAATTGGAAGAGAACTTCACCTCAAGTGTTTGGACACCTTTGATGAGGTCATAGACATGGGATTCTGCATAGAAAAAAACCCTTATTGATGATGGTACTATAAAGATAAATGATGATAAAAATCACAAAGGATTGAGTTCAAATAATAAAACACCCTTTTGGGCTAAGAATAAGAATGTTGTTAATGATAGAGTGGTTGATGCGAAAAATGTTAAAACATCATCACCTGTTTACAACCTTAAGGGTTCATCCTCAGGCAAAGGAAAAGAAAAACAAAGAATCTTCGCTAAATGAAATTTTACACCATTGGGACAACCGCTCGAATCAACATTGAAAGAACTCCTTGAAAATAATCTTATAGCATTGCCAGAGATAAGGGAATACAATCCTCAGGTTAAACCCCCATGGTGGATTATGATCACTTTTGCGAGTACCATAGACACAAGGGTCATAAGACTAATAGTGGTAATAAACTTCGACATGTCATACAAGACCTTCTTGATGAGGGAAAAATTTTGGTTGATGGACATACTCCTTCTAGTAACTCTGATCATGAGATATTCAAAAATCCTTTCCCTAAGCATGATAAGGATAAAAGGAAGGCCCCAAAATCTGGTGATGGTGTGAACTATACTAATGCTAAATATGAATATACCATAAACAACATCAGTGAGGCCAATAACCATGTGACCACTTTTATCATAAAGGGAAAAGAAACTGATTGCAATGTTACCACCTACAGAGGCACATTTATTCTTAAGGGCTCTAATTCTGAACCTGCTACACCATCTTTGCAATACAACCTTATAGAGTATTTAAGAAAGACACCCGCACAAATTTCTATACTTGAGTTACTACACTTATCCCCTAAGCATAAATCTATCATTGATAAAGCACTCACTACCACTACCGTGCCTATAGACCTACATGTAGATCAATTTCAAGCTATGGTGGGACATATTGCCTCTCCTCCTACCCTCACTTTTACCAAGAATGATGACTTTTCCATGCAACAACCCCATAATGCACATTTACACATTGAATTTTGTGTCCATAGAGTTAAGATCAAATGAGTTTTGATAGACGAAGGAGCAAGTCTAAATATTTGTACTCTAAAATTGATTAGAGAGCTTGGGTCTGATGAAAATGCAATTGATCCAAAGAAAAAGATTACAATAAAGGCATATGATGAAGAGGAACGCTCATCTAAGAGATTAGTTACATTGCCTATCAAAGTGGGACTTGTGGTGAAGGATGTGGTTTTTCAAGTCCTTGATCTACCCTTGACCTATAGCATTCTCCTCAGAAGGCCTTGGATCCATGTAATGCAAGCCGTACCTTCTACTGACCATCAATGTATCAAATTTTCGCACAATGGTGTCGAAGTAACTATACCAGGAGATCTAAACCCTTTTATGTATTGCAACAATTTGAGTTCTAAGACTGAATCCATCATTCCTAGTAACCGTGAAGAACCTCCTTCCCAAGCATACATTGATCTTGAATCCTTAAAAGCATCCACTTCTAAAGCCAACGAAGCCGAGATTAGAATAAAAGTAAAAGACCATGGAGTAGGGGAATATTCTATGAGTAGTGCTCTCTACATTGGAAAGCTACCTTTGCCCCCTCACACTTGTGGAAAACCAGAAATGACTGAGACCATATCGAACACCACTATTATAGTCTGTAAACCTACTATTTTTTAAAAATGGGGAGCTTTGTATGATGAAATGGAAGAAGAGGACCTATTGAGATGGTTATACAAAGATGAAGATACAAAGAAATAACAAATTGCAGAACATGAAGTAAAAATACCAGCTGAGCAATATGGAAAGGGATTGAAGATAATAAAAAGATATGGCTATGATGGTCACAGTCCTCTTGGTTTACACAAATAAGGTATACTTGAACCAATCAAACCTGATGGTGGATGTAAGGTTCCTAGTCTACGATATGATACATAGAAAGATAAGACCTTGAGTATTAAGGGTAACTTGAGTAAGGTAGGGGAGTCTTCTAATGCAACATAGACTGACGAGGAAGGTACAATTGATGACTCTAATGATTTCATTGATATATATGACTATGATTCTATTTGTACCCTTAAGCCTATTCATAACCTTGAACCTAATCATGATCCTTTACCTCTTGTTTACCCGCAACTTATTGATTGGGACCACGAGGGACAACCCCAGTTAGATGTTTTTCAAAATGATGAGGCAATCATAAAATTTCTCGGAGCACGAAGTGATTAGGGCTGGATTCACCATAGAACTAAATAGTGAGGCTTACTTTGGAGAATGTGCCAAGACTTTCAGTCACAAAATTATGGAAAATATCAATAAGTCTTCTAGTGAAAACCGCTTTGCGGTGCTATTAGACCCCAAAAAAATAAAAATAAAGGACGTATCTGAAGGTGAAAATCTCTCTGAGGTGCTTGAGGATGGAAGGCTTGACACACTTCCCCTAGTATTCTACCATGATAAGTCTTCTATGTTAGTGGAAAAGACAGTACCAACAAACTTGGGCACAAAAGAGTAACCAAAGATTATACATCTAACAAAACCATTGACCCTTGAAGAGAAAACATAGCATATCCAGTTTTACAAGGAAAGGCAGGTTAATTTTGCATGGTCCTATACAGACATTCCTAGACTTGACCCTAATTTAGTTATGCATCACTTGTCTTTACCACCGGGGGCAAAACCTATCAAACAAAAATTGAGAAAAATGCACCCTCATGTGGCACTATTGGTAAAAGTAAAATTACAGAAGTTGCTAGATGCTGGATTATAAGACCAGTTGATTATGTTGAATGGATCTCAAATTTGGTACCTATTTCAAAACCTAATGGGAGTGTTCGTGTTTGCATAGATTTCAGAGATTTAAATAAAGCTTGTCCTAAAGATGACTTCCCACTTCTAAATATTGACATGATAGTGGATTCCACAATAGGACACAAGATGTTATCCCTCATGGATGGGTTCTTGAGCTATAATCAGATCAAAATTTCTCTTGAAGACCAGATCAAAACAACATTCACTTGTCCTCGGGGAAATTTTTATTGGAATGTCATGCCCTTCGGATTGAAGAATGTTGGAGCTACTTATCAATGCACAATGACCACTATCTTTCATGACATGATTCATATATATCTGGAAGATTATGTAGATGACTTTCTTGAAAAATCTTACACCAAGGAGGGACATTTATAAATGATGGATAAAACCTTTATAAGGTTGGACAAATATAAAGTCCAACCAAAGAAATGCGTCTTTGGGGTAACCTCTGGGAAGCTCCTTGGTTACATTGTATCATCTAAGGGAATTGAAGCTGATCCTGAAAAAGTAAAAGCCATACTTGAGATGCCACCACTGAGGAATATTCATCAATTGAGATCTTTACAAGGGAAACTCCAATCTATCCGCCACTTTATAGCACAACTGACAAATAAGTGTCAACCATTTCAACACCTGCTACATAAAAATGTTTCATTCAGATGGGATGACAAATATGAATAATCTTTTCAACAGATCAAAGAATACCTAATGTCACCACCAATGTTAGTATCTCCCACATATGACAAACCTCTACTACTATATATATCCACAACTACCATAGCACTGGGGGTACTTTTGGCTCAACATGACTCTAAAGGAAAAGATTGTGGAATATATTACATCAATCATACCATAGTGTGACATGATCATTAATTATAGTCCTATTGAGAGAGCGTGTCTTTCTATCATTTTTGTCTCACAAAAACTGTGACATTACATGCTTACATACCAAACAAAGCTCATTGCAAAAATTGATTCACTTAAATATCTTCTGAGTAAAGCAGCTCTTACAGGATGACTGGCTAAATGGGTCATGATTCTTAGAGAGTTTGACAATGAGTATGTAGAAAGAAAAGAAATAAAAGGGCAATCTATAGCCGATCAAATAGATGATTCTCCTATCACAGATGATCATCCACTTACTATAGAGTTACCTGATGAGTCAATCTTCAACATGGAATTTTCAAGCCTCTAGGCTTTATATTTTGATGGTTCCTTCACACATGGTGGCTCTGGCATTGGCATTATCTTTGTCACACTGCAAGGGGATTTCTTACTGAAGGCTTATAAAATACAATTTCCTTGTACAAACAATATTGTAGAATACGAAGCATTACTTTCTGGACTCCGTATGGCTATACAGTGGAAAATCTTAGATTTGCGTGTTCTTGGTGATTCCTAGTTAGCGATTAGATAGGTTAATGATGATTATAAGACAAAAAATGAAAAGCTTATGCTATACAAGAGAATGGTGGATGATTTCAAGCCTTACTTTATCACAATTACATTTGAGCAAATTCCTTGGGACAACAACAAAGCAATTGATGCAATGGCTACAATTGCCTCCCTTGTAATAATGCTAAGTAATGCTGAATGCTGTGAGTTCTTGGTTGAATTTCTCTTAGAGCCTGCCTACAATGTACCACAGTCTAAAATGATATGTCTCATCATTGGTCCTAATTCCCAGTGGTATGGAGATATTTATGCCTACTTACATTATAATACCTTACCTCCCGATCTACCCAACAAAGCTGGAAAAACTTTTATTTGCCAAGCCTCCCATTATGCCATTTTAGCTGATACCTTATATCGTCGGGGTCTTGATGATACCCTACTTAGATGTCTTGAGTGTGAAGAAGCCAACACTTCCTTGCGAGAGGTGCATGAAGGTATATGTTGGGCACATTCGAGTGGTCCTACCCTAGCTAAGAAACTCTTATGTATTGATTATTACTGGCCTAATATGGAGAAGGATGCTTATTTGTTTGTTAAGAAATGCAATCATTGCCAAATACATGGACTTGATACATGCACCAGCACAGGAATTGTAACCACTTATTACATCTTGGCCTTTTTATTAGTGGGGACTTGACCTCATGGGAAAAATCCATCCACCCTCATCCAATGGGCACAAATTCATCATCACTACTATTGAATATTTCACAAAATGAATTGAATTCATTCCCCTTACCCATATCATTGGAAAAATTATTGCAACATTTATTTTGAATTACATCATATGTCGGTATGGTGTCCCCCTTTCCATCATTACTGATAATGGTCATCCCTTCAAGAATCAAGATGTCCGTGAGCTTTGTGAGAAATTTCATATCTGGCACCATTTGTCCACACTGTACTATCCTCAAGGTAATGACCAGTTTGAGGCCTCTAACAAAAACATCCTTATAATCCTCAAAAAGATGGTCAATAAAGTTAGTTGTGATTGGCATATTCAATTGAACCCCACCTTGTGGGCTTACCGCATGAGTGTCCACACTCCCATAGGTGCCACTTCATATTCCCTTGTCTATGGTGTTGATGCTATATTGCCTATTGAGGTCAAGATACCCTCCCTATGGGTCTCTTTGCGCAACCTGATTAGTGATGAAGACTACAGAATCTCTCGCTTGCATGACTTAGAATTGCTGGATGAAAGAAGACAAAATGGTTTTGATCACCTCAAAACATATCTGCAACGCATGTGCATAAGTTACAACCACAGAGTCAGATCTCACACATTTGAGGTTGGTGATCTTGTCCTTAGAGAAAATCCAAAGAACCAACACGATAGAGAGAAAAGGGGCAAGTTTGAACCTAATTGGGTTGGTCCATATATTATCACTGCTATGTATGGATCAAGAGCATATTAGCTGGCAACTCTTGAGGGTGGGCCGCTTGAAGATCCAATCAATAGCATTCACCTTCGCAGATTCTATGCTTGAGTACTTCAGAAAATTTTCTTTAAAAGATCCTGAAAAAATACAAAAAAATGAGAAAAAGATCCTCACCTTGGTGAAAACCTGGTAAATAGACACCTTGTAACACACAAAAAGTGAAAAATAAAAAAAAATAAAGAGAAATAAATTCGTCCACTAGTGAAAACCTGGCAAACAGGGGCCTTGGGCAAGTACCATGGTGAAAATCAGGAAACCAATGCCATGTGTAGAGATTTCGCTCCTCTTTCCTTCAGTACTCTACTTGATCATGCCTTTTCCGTATCTTCTCTCCCATTCCATAATAGCCTTTCCACCCCCATCATAGCTTGTGGATTGTTTGCATACCCCGCGTGCAACGCTTCTCCTGCATACTACACTAGTCTTATCCCTCACTGGGGCATCTCTTAACCTTAGGAGTGGGTTGGGATAGTTGGCATCTCATGGTCAGAGGAGCTATCTTCTAAAAGCTCCTAAAAAAATCATAAAAAATAGTAAAATGTCCTTAAAAAATCTTTAAAATCATAAAAAGTCCTGAAAAAACCCTGAAAAATCATGAAAAACCAAAAACATGTAATAGACATTGCAATGACACAAACACTTCAGACAAGCATGCAACTTTGCACTTCAACAAATTCATGACGTGATGAGACTTCTATTGAGAATACATAACAACATCTGATCAACTTATACACCCAAACCCATTACCTATGAACACAAATCATTTGGCATGAAACATATTGTTTGCTTGTTTGCTTATTTTCTTTTGAATGTTTCTGATTTTCTTTTTTGGTGACATGTCTTTTAGCTTTTCTGGGATGTCTTGGACTAGAGATTTTATCTCCAGGATGTCTTCAAGTAGAAGGCCGAGGATGTGGCATATTCACCTGTTTGCTGCTTGTGGATTGTTCTTTAGTAATATGATGACTTGTCTTAGGACATGATGATCTAAGATCATTGAGGACATAATAGTCTGATCCAAACTGAGTAATTCCTTCTTGTCTAATGTGTTTTCTTTCATGCAATTGGTATGACAATTCGTTTAGGTCTAATCTGTATCTAGATGAGTTTTTCCATTTGCTGTAATAAGCTTGATGATGACTTTAACACTTCAAAAAGAACAAGAATCCTCATCACCTTCATATCCTCTTTCTCATCACTCATTCTTCTTTCTCATCACTTTTCCCCTTTCATCACCCCTTTCATCTCTCTTTTTTCATCACTTCTTTCATCATCTTCTTTAAGCTTCTCATTGCAGCAAGATCAACCAATGCTTTATCCAACTGATGCATGTATCTAAATCTTCAATTTCTTTATCAATCACCTTGCTTCTTGCAATCTCAATGCCCTTGAATCAATCAATCAATCATTGGATCACCTTATCTTATGCTTGCATCAATCCCTATCAACTTAATCAACTTGATCAACTTATCAATTTGACTATACTGTTCATTTCCATCAATTGTTCAGTTACGCCTCATCAACTGTGCATTTCCATCAAATGTACATCTCAACTTAATCACTTGCACAATATCAATCATCCAATATTCTTTTTCTAATCTATCAAGAGATCGATCTCCATAAATTATGTTTGATCAATCTCTCGAGGGGGCATAACCAATCAATCATCACCTTTATCAAGATATCTCTTGGGCATGTATTAGTTAATCATTTTTTAAAACAATGCGATAGGCCGCATTGTCTCAAAGAGGGGCAAAATGTAGACCCATAAAATTTTCCATCTTAATCTTGGGTGAATCCACCTCATTTTTCATGCATTATTCCATCTATTGTCAATTATTTATCATTTATCCATTATTAATATTATCATTAATATTATTACTATTCATCATTTATCCATTATTAATACTATCATTAATATTATTATTCATCATTTATCCTTTATTAATATTATCATTAATATTAAAATTCCATTTATCATTTATTAAATATTATTATTATATCACCTATTTATCATCTATCACCTATATATTTTATAATAATATTATTTATCTATTTTCACAAATACGTGCATTTGCATTTATACTTTCTCTTCTACCCACTTATATTCACCTCACACATGTGGGATCAAACTCTCAAGTCCAATCTTTTATCCCACATTCATCACATAACTTGGATTCACTCAGAAAATGCCTATAAAAGTAGAAGCCCTCTCCCATTTTGGGATCCATGACTTTGCATTCAAACTCTTTGCATTCATCTCTTTCTGATATCTTGTGTAGCGTCCTAAAATTGCGACACTTGCAATTTCGACTGCATTTCGGTCTTCACGATGGCGATGCAACATGCAACCTGAATGGAGACCCCGAAACCTGATTATGACACTGAAAACTGCATTTTTCAAGCACCCTGGCCTGAACCTCCTTGCACCCTGCTATCCCGGGAGGTGGGACCAGAGTGCCCAGTGCCTTGGTCCTCCAGGACCATGGTGCCTAGCGCCCTGGTCCCCAGGACCATGGCCCCTAGTGCCCTGGTCCCTGGGTCCTATTTTGGGCCTGGTCTCCTAAGGAGATTGCGGGTCTTTTTGTTTGCAAATTGGAAATTACATTCCTTGGTCGGCCTAAGGTCGGGAAAATCAGTCTATCAGCCCTAATTGACAAGTATATAAACTACATTTTCCTCTCTCATTTGGAAACACAGATGAATGACGGAAAAGGCGTGGAAACTATACTCAAACATTCAAGCATTCAAGCATTCAAGCAATTGATCATTTCAAGTCTCCATTCAAGGCTAAGTGTTGCATTCAAGTCAAGGATTCAACCATTGAAGAGGAGATCACTTACTACATGCTACTACAACATACAACAAACAACAACATCTAAACCTTCGCACATAAGGATACAAACATCCTTAGAACAAGGTATTAGTACTTGTTTTACATTACAGTCATTTACATTTACAGCACTTGCTCATTTCTTGGTTAATTCCAAAACTGGGGTTTGACCTAAAGGCAAACCCCTAATCCCTAACCCCCCAATCATCTTCGCTTTTCTGTGTGTAGGTTGCAGGTACGCGACTGAAATTGAAGATCTGGAATCCTTGTGCAGAGATGAACAGATCCCCCTTCGTTTCGCAGATTTTTCGAAGGATCGTGGCACCGGGCGCCATCGTCCTGACAACTTTCGCTCAAATTTGCAGGACAGCGCCGTATCGACATTTTACTACTAATTCCAAGTCCGCAGCTTCATCCTATAACCCGAACTCAGTTTATAAGCGAATCTTTGTCACTTTCTATGCATTCCTAGCTCAATTTCTTTTATCAACATTCTTTACAAAAGAGGGTAGCCTTGTTTTCCTAACCCTTGAAACTCATTTAGCATCCAATCTTGCATTGTGTGGGATTGGATCTTGTGGGTTTCAACCCCTCTTTTGAATGTAAAGTCTCTCCCTTAAGTGAAAACCATCAACCCTAGCGAACCTCCCTTCTCTCTCCTCGGAGTTGGAAGAGGGGAGAGCAACTAGGGTTCGATCGCGATTTTCCGCTTTACATTTTGGTGAACCCGACGTGAACATCCTTTCTGATTTTTCATGCTTAGATCTGAAAATTGGATTCCTTGATTATATTTCCATGTTTGATCTTTTGCAAAATTTTAGAGGTGATTGCATAAAAACCCTAAAATTTCTTTTTAGTAATTGAACTTGTGAAATGTTTAATTATTAATGCTTGTTTCAGATCTGCCCTTCTATTACAAATTATCAATTTATATTTGTGCTTTAATTTTGAAAATTAAGTGGTTAAGTGTCAAAACCCTAATTTTTGAAACTCTCTTGATTCAACCTTTGTCCGACAATTTGACCGATCAAAACATCTCCAAATCAGCTGTAACTTTGGATTCTGCAATAAAATCACAATATCTTTCATCCCTGAAAATTTGGAAAAAAGTTGCGAGGACCGTGTGCACGAGCACCATCGTCCCCGACATTTTTTCCGAAATTTCGGGAGCGAGATCTTACTGTATTTTCCTGCTAAAATCCAAAATTTTGGCTACTTTTATCAATTATAACACTTTCAAATTTACAGTCAAAGTTGGTCTTGTGATTGCTTGGATTAAGGCTCCTAAACATTCAAAAATTGTTGAAATTGAAATTCATGTCAAAATTGTGTTTCTTACTGTCCTAAATCTGAAAAGTGTGTTTGCATTCATTCGAAATTTCAGTGCTTTATTCAAATTCTTGCATTTTGTGACTTTTGAAATTAAGTGCTTAATTATAACAACTTTAATTTCCGCTTTCAAAATTGAATTTTGCGTGAAATTGAGTCAATTTTTAAAATTCAAAATTTGCATCGCTTTTGACATTCCCTCTAAAATCATAAAATTCAAAATTTAAGTTTCCCTCTCTTTTTCAAAATTCAAATTTTGCATTTTTCGACAATCTTGATAGGGTTCAATTTTGAGATTGCAACTTTAATTTGGCCTATCTGCAGATCGTAAAATCCCTCAATTTTTTCAGATTAGCTCTAAAATCATCATACCTTTCATCCCTGCAAATTTTGAAAAAAGTTGCAAGGACCGTGTTGCACTCCGAGCGCCACGGTCCCGGACATTTTTTCCAAAATTTTGGGAGATTGTCGTGATTGCATTTAACAGCTTAAATCTAGAAGATTGGCTGATTTTATTGAAAATTGCTACCTCTAAATTCAAAATTTTCTCTTTCTCTCTAGTGCATGAGTTTTACAACAACAAGCCCTACTTACACTATTCCCGTTAGACGAAGCCGTAGAATTAAGTCTTTCCAAGGTTTAACTACCGAGGAGATGGAACCTAATTTGAACAGCCTTTTTAACGAGGACATGGGAAATTCCTCTAATCCTCCTAATGATGAAGAAGCTCTCCATGAGGTTTCTGTTGAACAACTTTCGAAATTGGATAACCAATTTGATGATTTTCACCAATGGATGTCTCATGAGTATCCCGATAGTCAAGCTCTTCCTTTAATTGAGGGTCTAAAACGCATGCTTCAAAGTGATAAGAATGGAATTGATATTTTGCGTGGCATTGCACACATTGTGGATTCGAATGTAATGCCTATGAAGAGTTGTGTTGAATCTTTAGGTTATACACAACCTCCTACACAAGACAATCATTCTATTCCTTTGACAACTTCTATTGCTAGCATACCTACCTTTACATCAAACATCATGGCTACTTCTATACAAGACATTCCTCCTGTGATTACCAGTCATGGGGGCAATCCCTCTTCTTCAATTAACCCTCTTCCTTCATTCAATCCAACTTCATCATTCATTCCTTCAATGAGTGTTCCTATTATATCTCCACAAATGAACATGACGCAAGGGGGCAATTCATTTAACCATTCTATTCCTCCTTGTAGTGTTCCTCCTATCCAAACATCTCCTATGACTAACTATCATAGGGTCCCACCACCTTACTCTTTACCTTCTTTCAATAACATAACACCTCCATCTCAATCTAACACATCTAATATGAATTCTTCGACTGAAGCTACCATTAACAACCTTGCACAAACTGTCTCTTCTTTACAGCAACAAATTGCCTCTATGAATCAATCCAAGTTTAGTGTGCCCACATTTGATGTCGCGAGCCCACTTTCTCTTGACATTGTTCGAGCTATCCCTCCTAAACATGTTGAAATCCCGCATTTGGAGCTTTATAATGGTAAAGGAGATCCTCTAACACATGTTAAGACTTTTCAAACAATTTGTACTGATTTTGCTTATGACCCAAGGTTGCTTGCAAAACTGTTTACTAGAACATTAAGAGACAAAGCCCTACTATGGTATTGCTCGTTGCCTTCTTATTCTATTACTTCTTTTGAACAACTTGCAAATGCTTTCATTCAACAATTTCAAAACAATGTAAGTCCTAAAGTTACTTTGATTGATTTAATGCATTGTAAACAAGGTGTTAAAGAAAAAGTGACTGATTTCATTCGTAGATATAAGCATTTGTATGCTCAAATTTCTTTTCCAGTGCCTGACAATGATATTCAATGAATTTTTATTTCTAATTTGCAAAAAGATATTCGAGACAAACTTCTGTTTTCTGAGTTTACTTCTTTCCAACAGTTGTGTGCAACTCTTCACAATTATCAACTGACTGTGAGTCAAATGGAACAATCTCATCCTATGGCTCCGAGTGATAAGGGTGATAGCAGTCAACAACCATTTGGGAAGATTAAACCGAATAGAGATTCCATCAAATTCAATGAAAACATCATCAACAACAATGTGAATGCAGCATCAGGTGTGCCTCCTATTTCTAAATTTTTCAAGAAAGAAAGAAAGCATACTCCTTTGAATGAATCATTGCATAGTATTATGAATAAATTATTGGAACAAAATGTGCTTACTCTTCCTCCTGTATGAAAAATTGATCTTGCAAAGATTACTTCACCTTATTTTGATCACAAAGCTTTTTGCACTTTCATCGTCAGCCTGGTCATGATACTGAAAAATGTTTTTCTTTAAAGGGTAAAATTCAAGATTTGATTGATAATAATACTATCTCTATTTCTAGAGTGAATGATAAAGGCAACACATCTGTAGCTCCTCCTAACCAAAATCTTCAAATTTTTACTAATCCATTACCTTCTTATACATCTAATGCGATTGAGGCTAATGATTCCTCTCTCTCATCTGATGGTCTTGTGTCTATGACTCCGAATGTGATTAACTTTGTAGAGCAACAAGAAATCCCTAAAGAACCTTCCATCACATTTGATTCTAGTGAAACCATTAGGGCACCTGATGGTCCTTTATACATAGTTGCAAAAGTTAAGAATACACCTTGCCGTGGAGTGCTTATTGATCCTTCGTGCATGGTTAATGTTATTACTGAAGAATTTCTTTTTACTTTGCAATTGAATCAAATGATCTATGACAAAACAGATGTGATTGTGAAATTATTTGATGCATTTTCTTCTCCTGCGATTGGTTCTATTACATTGCCTATTGAAATCCATAATAAATCCCTTGATGTGAACTTTGCTATTATTCCATCTTCTGAACAATTTCGTGTGAAGCTTGGCTATCCTTGGCTATCTTCCATGAAAGCTATTGCTTCTCCTATACATAAGTGTTTGAAATTTCCCCATAATGGTGAAGTTGTTACTGTCAATCATAGTCTCTTTAAACCAGCTGAAAGAACCTCTAGCGTTCCTATTGATTACTTTTGGCCTAAACAATTTCAATCCCTTCCTCCGCGAAGTGATCATCTTTTCAAATCTTATCAAAAGTGGAAAACAGATATGATCCTATCTCTAAGTGAACCTAGAACACCTAAACTTGACATTCCTATCATTCTTGAGAAGGAAGTTCTTCCTTTGAAAGATAAAACTAATGTCTTTCCTCAAGAAGATTCCCAACCCGTCCCTATGGATGTGGCTATGTCTATGCCTAATAAATCTTCTAAAAGTAGACCTATACCTCCTCGTCATGATGGACTTGGTCTTCTTCCTAAACCAAAAATTCCTCCTTTATATGGAGCAGTTCCTCCTCCTTCCTTCTATAGAGAGAAGAGACCTTCTTCTTCTCCTATTATTCAGCCTAAGAGACCACAACCTAAACACCCAAGTGATAGGGATGAGAATATTCCTCCTCCTCAATCTTCTCCACTTCCTACTAAGACTAGACGTAATCGTTCTGCACGCGAACGTTGACGAAAGCATCGTCTTAGGGCTCAAGCAGCTGCTTCTCAAACTTTGCAATCTCCAAAAACACCTTCAACAAGCATTATTCCATTTTCTCCTCAGCCGAAAATTGAACCTACATCTCCTAAACATAAGATGCATGATGGTCTTGATCCTGTGCGAGTTAAAGATCCTATTTTTATAAATCTTGATGATGATATAGATGAAAATGTTATTCATGATGAAAATGTTACTCCTCTTGCTTCTGATAGTGAATATGAACTTGTTGATATTGATAAACATTTATCTAATGAATTTTCTAAAGCACTTATCCTAGCTCCTAGACAATAACAACGTGGCTCAGAACATGAACATAGCCCTTGTTTGGATCTTGTGATAGCTCCATCTGCTATGTTGGATGTTCCTCCTCTAGCATGTTCCCTGCCTCCCCGAAACATTGATCAGCAAGATCGGGGGGTAGATGACGTGCTAGACTAGTTACATTAGCATAGAAGATTCTCTCCTCCTCTCTTTTGTTACTTCTTCTTTATGTTATTCTCATTCTTCTATTTGTCGTCCTTAGTGTTGTCTACTTGAGGACAATGCAAAGCATTGAGATCTCTTTTGGTCTCTCTCATGTTGACTCAAAAGACACATGTGTTCCCTTCTTCTAGGTGACCTTCCTTGATTGAGGAATGAAGAACAATTATGCATACATACATATGATATATATACATGACTTATCATATAGCATACTGACCCCAAGGAAAGCGAAGTCACCTCGTGCTTTGTGTTTGTGTCCATTATCCTTGGGTTTATCTCACATTTGGGGGCTAAATCCTTGTGATAACGTGCTCCTTTCCTTCTCATTTCTTATGTGTATCACTACGTTAAAACAATCACCCCCGTTGAGGTGTGTGCGATCGCTTTAACGTAGGGGGGCATACACCCTGTCTATCCCTTTAGGATACTTGAAAATTTCTTGGCGAACTTAGCTTTGCCTTGAAAATTTTCGGTATTTCTCTTGCATGACTCATAGTGAGGGAACCTTACTACTGACAGTCATGGTTCTCCCTCGTGATCTTCCCTTTTACTTTGTCAATCGAAGTCGTAAGGTCCTTAGTCCACTGGGGGCTTGGTGTATCTTGCCTCCTTGACGTGGTGAAAGTCTTTCAATGTTGTTTCCTTGTACTTTACCGGAAGTATGAGTATACATACTCCCACTAAAGTGGGGGCTAAATGTAGCGTCCTAAAATTGCGACACTTGCAATTTCGATTGCATTTCAGTCTTCACGATGGCGATGCAACATGCAACCTGAATGGAGACCCCGAAACCTGATTATGACACTGAAAACTGCATTTTTCAAGCACCCTGGCCTGAACCTCCTTGCAACCTGCTGTCCCGGGAGGTGGGACCAGAGCGCCCAGCGCCCTGGTCCTCCAGGACCATGGCGCCCAGCGCCCTGGTCCCTGGGTCCTATTTTGGGCCCGGTCTCCTAAGGAGATTGCGGGTCTTTTTGTTTGCAAATTGGAAATTACATTCCTTGGTCGGCCTAAGGTCGGGAAAATCAGTCTATCAGCCCTAATTGACAAGTATATAAACTACATTTTCCTCTCTCATTTGGAAACATAGATGAATGACGGAAAAGGCGTGGAAACTATACTCAAACATTCAAGCATTCAAGCATTCAAGCAATTGATCATTTCAAGTCTCCATTCAAGGCTAAGTGTTGCATTCAAGTCAAGGATTCAACCATTGAAGAGGAGATCACTTACTACATGCTACTACAACATACAACAAACAACAACATCTAAAACTTCGCACATAAGGATACAAACATCCTTAGAACAAGGCATTAGTACTTGTTTTACATTACAGTCATTTACATTTACAGCACTTGCTCATTTCTTGGTTAATTCCAAAACCGGGGTTTGACCTAAAGGCAAACCCCTAATCCCTAACCCCCCAATCGTCTTCACTTTTTTGTGTGTAGGTTGCAGGTACACGGCTGAAATTGAAGATCTGGAATCCTTGTGCAGAGACGAACAGATCCCCCTTCATTTCGCGGATTTTTCGGAGGACCGTGGTGCTGGGCGCCATCGTCCTGACAACTTTCGCTCAAATTTGTAGGACAGCACCGTATCGACATTTTACTGCTAATTCCAGGTCCGCAGCTTCATCCTATAACCCGAACTCAGTTTATAAGCGAATCTTTGTCACTTTCTATGCATTCCTAGCTCAATTTCTTTTATCAACATTCTTTACAAAAGAGGGTAGCCTTGTTTTCCTAACCCTTGAAACTCATTTAGCATCCAATCTTGCATTGTGTGGGATTGGATCTTGTGGGTTTCAACCCCTCTTTTGAATGTAAAGTCTCTCCCTTAAGTGAAGACCATCAACCCTAGCGAACCTCCCTTCTCTCTCCTCAGAGTTGGAAGAGGGGAGAGCAACTAGGGTTTGATCGCGATTTTCCGCTTTACATCTTGCTTTCTTGTATTTATCATTTTTATGTTTCTTTGCAAGCATTTTAAATCTCCATCTTTCATAGCTTCTTGTGCATGTGCTTTTGGAGAGCACTTATTATTTGAACACAAGATCTTGATAGTAGGAGGGCAATGGAGTAGGATTTCGTAGATGCATGTGTGTTTCAGTTTTTATTTTTGATTTGCATGTGTATTTTGGAAGGAAAAACTCCATTATTGGATGTTGGAAGATTGAATCTTGTATTCAATCCATTTTCTCCATCTAAAATATCCACCTTTACACCTAGAGTTCCAATGTAGCTAGTAGTTGAACCGCAGATTGTTGACTTATAGGATCAGTTTCAGAGAGATTGGGAGAGTGGTGGTCCAAATTTTCAAGCAGCTATAACTCTTCGAGACTATATTGATGTGAGGATGAGACACATACCTCATGTAGGTGACAGGGACCAAAATTATGAGTTAAGGAAGAAAGTGGGAAAGTTGTCCTTACCTTATTTTGATGTTTCTAGAAAGACTACAATGCGAGCTTGGGTCCAAAAGGTGGACACTTATCTACAGTTGAATCCTATGACTGAGGAGGAAACCATTAAATATGCTTCTATACACCTTGATAGAGTTTCTCATGAGTGGTGGAGTCATGGTATGGTCACTATGGGGCATGGCAGATTACTTATTATGTAGAGTTTATAGAGTAGTTTTTTGAGAGATTTGACACCAAGTATCCTGAGTTGCACTTTAAAGAATTAACACAACTTAGACAGTGGGGATAAGTTAATGTTTACATTTCAGAATTTCAATGGTTAGCAGTGCTAGTGATAGACATTTCAAAAAGGAGACTTGCAGTCTTATTTATGGATGGACTTTCAAATCCTTTACGAGGTTGGGTCGAGGATCATAATCCTTTGACATTGCAAGAGGCCATTAAAAAGGAAAAGGATTTAGCATCCTCTTCTTACAAGAGGAAATTTAAATCTAAGGACTCCCGCTACAAAAAAGGCAAAGATAAGAAAGCATATCATAAGGATTCACATCAGCAACATGAAGATAATAAGAAACTTGATAGTGATTAGTTGAATAAGCTAAGAAGAAAGAAAATATGTTTCTATTGTAGAAAGCCTTGGAATCCTTCACACAAATGCCCCCTTAAGGCTAAGGCTAAGCAGAATGAGTATTTTTCTGCTGAGGAGACAACTTCTAAGAATTCAAATAGTTCATCATCTACAAGGGAAAATGATAATAGATCAATTTCTGGTGAGAACAACAGTGATGACAAGGTGATTGCATGATTGTCTGGAAATCAGAAATCAATTACCTTCAAGGTGCAAGGTGCAATTCAGGGGCAAAGAGTTATATCATTGATCGATACTGGTGATACTCATAATTTTATTGATACTCAGGTTGTGGAGAAATAAGGATTACATATAGTGGAGCATGATGGGTTCAGAGTGGTTGTGGCTAGTGGAAATAAGATCCTATATACACCAAAAATTTCTTATTTGCATATGAGGATTGGTGATTACGATTTGGTTGATGATTTTTATGTTGTAGACATGGGAGATTATGATGTCATACTAGGTGTCGTGAGTGTGAAGTAGGGTAACTGCAGTTGCAAAACAAACACTCAATAGATCATTACAAGCATGGTTAGAAAATTAAAATTGAATGAAAGATAAACCATGACAAAGCGACCTATCGCCTCCTAAGATATGCGAGTGTGGATTTTCTCTTAGATCTGGATAAGCAATCCCAGTGACTTGACTACACCTAGACGGAGGATTTAAAATGATATGATATGCAAGCTAGATGATATTGATTATGCTAGATTGATCCAAGAGGCTAATTAAGCCAATGATATGCATGATTAAGCTATGATGATGGTGCAATTAAGCTAGAATAGAGATTGATTATGCTACATGATTTAACAATTATGCTAGAAAATAATCAAATTAAGCTAGATCTAAGATGCAATTGCCTATAATAACAATGCTTAAATGATATGCTAGAATGGATATGCCTATAGTAACAATGCCTAAAATGATATGAGATGGGATCCTTTGTGCTCCAAACTTGGGGATATTTATAGGATTTTCAAGGCCAGGGGTGAGGTGGCAGGAATCAACGGTCAAGATTGAGTCCGAAGATATCAAGGGTGAAATTGGAGGAGGTTGGAGAAGAGGTTGGAGGGAGGGACACTTGTCATCTCTATGGTGACAAGTGTCAAGGAGCCTTTCTCCTAAGAGGTCAAGTGTCCAAGGGAGGAGACATGTGGCATAAGTGCCATGTGTCTCAAGGGGAGTATATCCAACCCATATGATGTTAAAATAAGGAGGTTATGATGTGCAAGATAGGATAGGGTTAGTTAAATCCAGGGTTAGGTGGAATGGTTGAGGTTAGAGGATGGTTAGGAGGCAAGTGGGTAATTTGAATTTAAAAATTCAAATAATAGGAAAAGGCTAATTGACTTTCAACAATTCATAAATTGATTTTTTTTAATTAATTAGGGGATTAGAAGGAATGAATCAAAGGGGACTATTGAAATGAACCTATTAAATAAATCCTTAGATTTATTAATAAGTAGATGAATGGGAGAATTTAATCAAATTGCTAATGAATTCAATTAAATTGGGAAGGGGGATTAATTAAATAATTGCTTATTTAATTAATTATCTTCAGACCCTTTTTAGGTGTATACATTTTGCCCCTCTTTGAAGCAAGGTGTGATGACACGTTGATTCAAAGAATAATCTCAATTTGATGATGTTAATGTGATATTGGTTCAATACGATTCCCCAACCATTGATTACTAAATTATGATATGATGATGCTCCCTCGGGAGATCAATTGAGATAATTGACCTTTGGAGTTTTTGGATCTTTGCGAAATTGATTTCCCAATAGATTATTGGATGATTCTTGCAACTGTGGTTGATGAAAGTGCAAGTTTTTAGATCACTTTTATGTGGTTCTTGATGTGATTATTGATAGAGTTTGATTGAATTGATAAGATTGAGATCAAGTCTAGTTTCAGGAATGGCACCTCCTGTATAAGACAAAGATGATCAAAGTGTTTGGTTTTAGGAACGCTATATCCTATATAAGACTTGATCAAAATGTCTGGTTCCAGGAAGGATTCATCCTATATAAGACATGATAG
Organism: Cryptomeria japonica; assembly: GCF_030272615.1. Classification (NCBI taxonomy): domain Eukaryota; kingdom Viridiplantae; phylum Streptophyta; class Pinopsida; order Cupressales; family Cupressaceae; genus Cryptomeria; species Cryptomeria japonica. The sequence goes on from NC_081408.1 coordinate 246,610,448, forward strand.
AATAGATTAGATGAGATGGATTGATGGAATTGATAAGATTGATTGGATAAAGAACCAAAATTTTGTTGATATCCTGTTGCAGGAAGATTTAGATGCACTGATGTTGGTGCATTCGGGGGAATAGCATAAGATTTGCTTGTGTTTACAAAATCTAGAAAGAGATGAGTCATCATTCTAATTATGTACACACCTATGATGATACATTGATGATTCCTGTGATAGATTTGGCTTTGGATATGATGAGCTTGTGTGATCCTATGCAAGCTAAATGCAAATGCAAATGAAATGTAAAGCTACGATCAGACTAGTCACTGGGTGATTACGTTTTTTCCATTATTGAGCTTTTTAAAATGTGGGAAGTGAGTGCAAACATTGATGATATAATTGAACCATGATGACCCGAGCACTACTTTCCTAGATTTTGATATTGCAAGTTAGCTCAAACATCAAGGTATAATTGAACCAACATGACCTGAGTGTTGCTTGCGTTAAACAGGTAGTATTAACCATTTCTATATACAAATTGGAAATGCCTTCAATGATACTCTGATGATCATGTCTTGAGACAAATTTGCACATATTAATGATTAATTTACAGACAACAGACAAGAAAAATATCATGTTCCTTCCTTGTTCCTTTAGTCAAAGACATCCTAGAGTCACTCAGAAATCATGATAGCGAAAAATCAAGATAAAATAGTCGAACCATTAGTGTCAAAGTGTTAAAATCATTAGTCAAAAGATATCATCCATTGATATGTGTTTGTCATGTTTAGACTGATATGTGATAGATGATGGTTGACAATTTGACCTTGTGTTCAACGTCAGACATGTCTCAGTTTTTGTTTGACAAGAGTGTTGCCTAGATGTTGTTCTACCTATTTGATGAAGCTCAAAACGTTAGAAAATTTTGACCCCAGCTAGGTGCAAGATTTTGCCCCAAGCCTAGAAACAAATTTATTATGATATATCCAATGATCCAAACCATGGTGATAAATCACCTGCAATGCCTACGTATGTACAAAGGTTTTATTATGGATATGAACAACGCTGATGGAAATGAATGCAAGCGGAAGGATGCATGAACCAATAGATGGAAGAGCTAGCTTATAGATACCACATGTTGCTAGGTTTTCACCGTCTGTTTTTATTGCACTTTTTCTCATATTTGATTTTTTTTGTTTATTTTTCACTATTTTCCCTGTTTTTGTATTTTCCTATTTTTTTTGTTTTTATTCACTGTTTTTGTATTTTATGATTTTCCACTGTTTTTTATTTTTCTTCTTTTTCACTGTTTTTGATTTTTCACTATTTTTTGGATTTTCTTCTTTTAGACATTAATTTTTTTCAGATGCATGCTATTTATGGGTTCGTCGAGCTAATCCATGTCCTGTGTTGATAGATGATATGCTCCTAACCCAAATACCGCTATGACCATAAACAAACCCAACCTGTTTGGTTCAAACTTCCCTTTCTTTTCTCGATCTGATTGGTTGCGTGGATTTTCCTTTAGTACTAGTTCTCCAACTTGAAAGGCTTTTGGTTTGACCTTGTGATTATAAATTCAGTACATTCTTTGTTGATACACCTTCAAATAATTGAAGGCATTTTGTCATCGTTCATGGATCAATTCTAGCTCTTGTAGTCTAGATATTATTTGTTCTTCATCTAGGATAAGACCTTTTAATGATACTCGTAGAGAAGGTATCTTTACTTCTATTGGTAGTATTGCTTCCGATCCATAGACAAGAGAGAATGGTGTGGCTCCTATTGGTGTGTGGATACTAGTACAGTAGGCCCATAGAGAAAGGTTTAATTGAATATGCTAATCTCTGCCATCATCATTTACTATCTTTTTGAGGATTTTTAAAATTGTTTTGTTTGATGCTTCTACTTGTCCATTCCCTTGTGGATAATAGGGTGTGGAGAATCTGTGTTGTATCTAAAATTTCTCACAAAGCTCTTGTACATCCTAGTTCTTGAATGGTCACGCATTATCTATGATAATGGTCATGGGTATGCCATAACGACATATACCGTAGTTCAAGATAAATGCAACAATTTGTTTTCCTATGATATTTGTGAGAGGTACTGCATCAATCCATTTTGTAAAATATTTTGTAGCTAAAAGGATGAATTTGTGACCATTGAATGAAGGGGGATTTATCTTTCCTACTAGATCAAGACCCCATTGGCAGAATGGCCAAGATGTTGCCAAAGCATGAAGCTCTTGTGCTGGTGAATGAATTAAATTTTCATGGATCTGATATTGTTTGCATGTTTTAGCTATCTGAAAAGAATCTCGTCCATAGTTGGCCAGTAATAGCCCAAGTGTATGATTTTTTTTGAAAGGGTAAGACAAATTGAATGAGTGCCACAAATGTTGTTATAGACTTCATTTAAGGCCTTCTTAGATTCTTCTTGCTTGAGACATCTTAAGAGAGTACCATCTAGACCTCATTTGTAAGGGGTATCCATGACAAGAGTATAATGGGAAGATTGGAAAATGAAATTTCTCTTTTGGTTCTTTGACAAGTCAGGAGGGAGGGTGTTATCTTTCAGGTATGTATAAATTTGGCCATAGTGGGAAGAATCATGCCCAACAAGGTGACAAATAGTTTTGGAATCAATACAATTATGAGTAGGGTAAAACAACTCTTCCACTAGGAATTCATAACTCTCTTGATTTTCCTATGTCTAAAGCAGAGAAGCAAGTGTTGCCATGGCATCTATTGCTTTGTTATCATTTCTTGGAAGCCCCTCAAAAGTGATTTCTACAAAATACTTCTTGACATCATTAACCATCTTCTTATAAGGCATTAGCTTTTCATCCTTTGTTTGATAATCGTCATTGATTTTATTGATGACGAGCTTAGAGTCTCCAAATACCTGTAGCTATGTAATGTTCCACTCTATGGCCATCTTTATTCCTGTGACCAAATCTTCATATTCTGTTGTATTATTGGTGCATGGAAAGCTTAATTTGTATGCCTTTGGGATTGTATGACCTTGTGGTGTGATGAATAGAATTCTTGCTCCTGATCCATGTTGTGTTCCATTTTTGATACCTTCTCCTGGACTGATATTCGGGTGAGGTATTACAAGATCTGGATCTAACCCTGGAATGTCTGCATATGACCAAGTAAAATTTATTTGCCATCTTTTGAAGGGTTCCAAATATTGCTTCCCTTCATGTTCTGATAGAGAGATTGCTGGATGTAGATTAATTGTGCCAATGGTAACTGCCTCTATTAGTTCTATTAGGCTATATGACCTCTCTTGATAGTATTCAGGTAAGGTGTCAAATCTCCCATCTTCCGGCGCCTCGAGGAATTTTTCACCGTTAGATGCGTCCTTTCTTTTTATTTTTTTGCAGTCTAATGTTGCCAATAAATGGTTTTCAACATTAGACCTAATGTTGTTTTCTTTATTTTCATTTTTGCGACTAGGAGATTTGGCACCCACTTGATTGGAAGATGCGCTGGAAAAATCCCTAGTCAAAGTTGTTGCGCGTTTGATTGTATTGAGGTATAAGGATATGGCATGGTCATTAGGAAAGGTATCAATGGTGGTATGTCTTTCATTTTACTAGTCCATCAGTTTAGGATGGATTAAGGGTAAAGGATCCTCAAGTTGAATTGTTTCAAAGATATTAGAGGTTATGATAGAGATGTCAAAGTTTTCGATATGTATTTCAATGTTTGGAACAATACTCTCTTCATAATGACCTCTTGCAAGTAGCTCATGATCATCCTCAATTAAGTCTAAGTCAACCAAATGTGATCTTGATTCAAGTGGGCTCCTAACATTTATCTTGTATACGCATGAACTATATTGACATCTACATCTTCTTCTTCAATTTCAATTGCAAGCTGCTCTTATTGGTTATCGTGTTCATCTTTTTTTTGCTCAGAAGATGTGTCCTTTTGTAGAGTAATTCGTCCATATCCTAAGTCTAATTTGTCTATATCCTATTGAGTATGAGGTTGTATAGGTTCTTAGAAACCTTCTTTTCTTTTTCCTACATGACCTGTTCTAGTGTATCCCATTTTTTGAAGAATGTTAAATCCTTTTCCATATTTTTCTATAGGTATTCTGACATTATTGATCTTTTGTTGGACTTCTTCATCTTTGTATAGCCATTGTAGCACATCTTTGTCTCTTGTTTCCTCTGATAAGGTCCCAACACTAACAAATGCTCCATCAAATATTGGAAGATGTTTCACAATTGGTTGTGTAGTCACACAAATCTATCCAGCTTAATTAAATAAATATTTTCTATTAATTTGATTTGAAATCCAATAGCCATCAGTTAATTAAATTAATATTTAATTAATTCATCTCCAAACATTCTACTATTAATTAAATAAATTATTCAATTTATTTTAATTAATTCATTAAATCAAATTCCATTCAATTAAATAAATAAAATCAATTTATTTAATTAAATCCCCCTTTTTCCTCTTTTAAATTAATTAACATTTATTTAAATCATTTTAAAACCCCCCCCCACACTTGCATTTTCCTACAAATGCAACTTGCACACATTTATTGAAATAAATGAATTTTTATTTTAATAAAATCCTATTTTCCCTCACCCACCAAATCCACTTGCAAAATCTTATCCCCTTCTAGATTCTTCTAAACCCTTCCTAATTAGCCTAATCCATCCCCTAATTATTGTCACATTCCTAAGCAAAATGGAGTCACTTGTCAAAGACTCCAAAGTCTTTGAAAAACATTTAATGCTTTGTGTGTTCAACAAATTAACCCCCAAAGTCTTCCAAAACCACTAATGGCTCTTACATGACCATTTATGGCTCTTACATAACCATTTATGGTTATTTCAAACTTGTCCCCCCAAACATTTATTGTTTTGACCATATTCGTCCATTTCACATTTGCACAAGAGTCTATCCATTGGATAAAAGCTTTTATTCTTTGAATAAAGAGTTTATTCATTCAACCAACCTTGACTTTAACTCCCAAGGTCATGTCAAGCATTAAATGCTTATTCCCTCTCCTCTCAACCTATCTCACATTGACACTTGTCATCCTGGGATTGGGTTGAAAGCCCTCACATGGATTTGAAATCATTCAATCCTGACCCTTGTTGAGATTGCTCAATCTCAAGCCCATTTCTTCATAATCCAAATCCTGAAAACTTGTATGCATTTAAGCTATAGGCATTTTGAGAGAGCATTTTAGCATAATCAACTAATATCTTGTCATTTTGGGTTAAAATCAATCTTTTTAATATCATCTAGTATTTTAGCTTTTTATTTTACATTTAGAGCAATAATACAATCTCAATCCTCCATAAGCATCCATAGTGCAAAAAGCTGCTGAGAGCTACACTATTTTGGAACTTGGAGAGGAGAGGAACAAGGGAGAAGGAGCTAAGACCATGCTAAGAGGCATTTGGAGATGTCTTATTATCTTTGTTTCATTGGTTAGATATATTAATATGTTTTTAGTGTCTCTCTTGATATGCCTGTTTGGATTAGTTTTTGATTGACTAACACTAACGATTTTCTAGTTTTTTGTGTTGTTTGTCATTTGCTAAACTTGTCCGTTTAGGAGGGCATCATTTGGTGAACCCGACGTGAATCAAAACACCAAAAATATCATCTTTTTAGCAAACTAACATGTCTAAATGTTGAAAGTGTCACACAGGTTGCGCTTTGGCGCTATTGAACACGTTCTAGCACTACTGACACTTATGATTTTAGCGCTATTGTTCTTACAATAGCGCTATTGTCTCAATTTAAGCGCTTTTGGAACTGTTTTGGCACTTTTGAAGTTGTTTTGGCGCTATTAACCATTTTTCAGCGCTTTTGCCTCTCTGTCTTTCCCCTTCTTTTAGCGTTTTTGTGTTTAATAATGCCTTTGTTCAAACACAAACTAGCGCTATTGTAACAGAATGTCGTAAAAATCACCTTGTAACCAAAAAAGTGAAAATTTTAGGCTTGTGGAAGCCCCCCCTTGGACATAGATTTTACTAACAATTTGTTGTTTGTGTAGGTTAAAACTCACCATTAAAAATCACAAATTTTCCTTTGGTGCATTAAAACTTGAACAAACAAAATTTCATTGCTTTCTAGTTAGGATCACTTGTCTTTTGGTGCTTAAAATCAACAAACAAATTTGATTTCCTTGCATCAAACAAAAGAATTTATAAATCCACACTTCAAATTTTGGTGCACATAAAATACACAATCCACTTGTTTTGATTTTTGCAAGCAATTTTAATTCAAGCAAACGTGTTTTTCATTAAGTTGACCAGGATTTCCAATTTCTAGATTACAAAACACATTGCTTGTGAAGTTCAAAAGAACACCATGGCTGTTGGAGCAACATCTCCAAATAGTTAGATCACATTGCGATGATGGGTTAAAAAGAACAAGTGTCTTTCATGCTTGGCAGTCAGTCGAGTGGTCCTACCTCTAACACACACTATCCTCTCCCTTGGCTTTCGTGGTCCTAGGTGCAAGAGAAAAGTGTTAGTAATACTCAAAATTTTATCTTTTTAAGAGAGGCTTTCCAAGGGATCGATACTCTTGGGAATGACCTTGAGCGGTAAATCCTTCGAGACGCTATAGAAATTAGGTGTGAGTGAAAGCTATAGCCTTGGGTATAGTTGTTCCTATATTGTAACTGGCCGAAAGGACAAATGGGCCCCACCACTAGTTAGAAGGCTCTTAAGTGAGTTACTGCAGAATGAACTTATGTCCAAAAACATCGAACATGACTAAACACCTTTAAGTAGTAGCCCACCCATTCTATTGATTGAGGATATTTGCGATATAATTTAGTGCAAGAGCATAGATGGTTTTGCTCCCAAGATACTCACCATACATATTTCCTTGAGTAGAAACATAGCTTTTTGAAAAGTCATTTGTGGCTTGATAAAAGTGGTGACTCCCCCATCATAGGGATCATCTATTTGTTATGCTCATGCAAGACTTAGTATATCACATCCTTACCTGCCATGACGAGATTCATAAGGTATGTAGTACCAAAGTCGAAGAAATATCAAGATGTGGGCTAAATTTATCACAACTGGCCATTTGACCTTAGGGATAAAAAGTGTTTGAAGTGTGTTCATTTTAAAGACCTAGTGCAAATTGAGCCGACTTCAGGCTTTGGAAATACACCTTAAAAATACATCTAAAGGAAGGGTCATATACAAGTCCAAGGATTGGGTTGATCTAGACCCATACTCATTTGTGCCTTTTAGGCAACATTCTTGTGTTTGTGTGCTTGCTTTGTTTTCTTGTCAAAGAAAAATCAGAAAATCACTTTCAAAAAAACCAAGTATTCATCCAAACATCTTTCAAAAACAACCAAAAATTACCAAAAACAAAAGTGCAAACAACAAAGAGTCAAAACTTTATGACCATTCTTCACATCTTGCGAAAGAAGAAGCGTCATCAGAATATCAACTTGAAAAGAAGACCATTAAGCTCAAAGGCTTTGATCAAAAGGAGGAAATTCTTCTATATAAATAGACAAATCTTTGTGTCACATAGAGTCTTTCTGCATTGCATGCGTCTCTACCTTCAAGGCAAAACAAATGAATTTGATTCAGAATCATTGAACCGCAGAGCTTTTATGCAATATAGAGCTCTAAGTTATCACAAAAACCAAGGAGGTAAGATTAATCCCAACTTTTTCCCAAACATCTGTATCACATACAACACAGCTCGAGAAATACCACCAACACCCGAAAGAGAAGAGGTAGAGTTTGTCCCATTTGTGACACAAAGTTTTTATTGAAGTTGAAAACATTTTTCATCCATCGTCTTATTCATACATCATCACTTCATCATCATCAATCCATTCCAACTCTCAAAACATTAAGAGGTTCTTGTCCCAAGATTCCTTTTTAGATATTGCTTGAATCAAACACATCACATCACTTTTTAGATTGTTTCTACATCTAGGATAAGCTCATCCTAAGAGACACATCTACGCAGGTTAAAACTAGTTCATGAGTGAATCCTCTCATTACTAGGTAGTTCAATCTATAACACATCTCAGATTTCTCTACACCTTATCACATCAAAACTTATCAAAACAAGCAAGCAATTCAAAGAAGGAATTTTGGTTACATCTACTTTAAAAAGTGTTAGAGATCCACATGCAACACAACTCACCAACCATCAATCTTTCATTTCATCAAACAACTCATCATCATTTTCACTCAACTTCAACAAAAGCTTGTAAAACAAAAATGGCTCAAACCCGATCACAGTCGAGGCAACGAGAAATAGAAATGGAAGAAGAAGAAGAAGAAAATCTCAATGAATTTCAAGAAGCACTTGGAGGAAATGTGAATGACAAAAACCCAAGTACTCCTACTCCTGCAACAATAGAAAGGGCCCAGCATAACCCTCTCTTTAACAGACTATTTGACAAAATACTCAGGAGCAATGCGTACGCTCACTTCTTAAGACTCACTCAAGAAGGAGCAAAACTCCCCTCTGACTTTGATCTTGCCCAATTAAGACAAGCATCAGAAAGAAAAAGTCACCATGAAGAGGAAAGAGGTAGAGATCCCATCAGATATAACATTCCTCGAGGTAACCCACCACCTCCTCCTCCAAATGAAATGGAGATGTTGCGGCAACAAGTCGAGAATCTCGCCCAACAACTTCATAGTGGTGTCAAGACTAACCAATTCTCACTCAATGACATCTGTCCCTATCCTTTTGATAGGAATCTATACATGCCACCATTTCCACGCGGATTCGAAACACCCAAATTTGAAAAATATAGAGGAAAGGGGGATCCCCGTGATCATGTCAGAGAATTTCATTCTGCTTGTCTTGAAGTGGCATATGAAGACACATACCTAATGCGCCTTTTTCCCCAAAGCTTGGGAGGAGCAACCACATCATGGTTTTCCCGACTACCAGGTGGCATTAAAACATTTGAGGAACTTATCCAAAAATTCCTTGCTCGTTACTCTCATAACATTGAACGCGACATCACCATGGCTGATCTGTGCAACACCAAACAAAAACTAGGTGAACTATTCTCAGTATTCTTGCAACGATGGTGCCAAATGTCTAGCAGACATTCTCTTCAGTTACCTAAACGAGAACTAGTGGAAATATTCATTCCAACTTAAACAAAGAAATGGAATTTCACCTGGATGTCAAAGACATAGACTCTTTTAATGATATGATCACCAAGGGTTTGAAATGTGAAAGGGCACTTATCAAGAAAGGACTCATCAAAATCTTTAATGAACCAAAAGATGGTCCTCGCCCGTGCTTCAATAGTGATAAACCAAGCTTCTGGAATAAAAATAAGAATATCATCAACGATGGGGTTGTGGATGCCTGGACTATCCAAAACGCACAACCTGTGGTTCGGTTTGCAGGACAAAATCCTCCACCTCAAAACAACACAAATGTTCCTTCTAATCAAGGTCGCATCACATCTCACGATGAACCAAGACTTCATCAGCAAAAACAGAAACGCACATACACTCCCTTAGGGGAACCCATTGAAACAGTATTGCGACAACTCATTTCTCAAAATTTGGTCACTCTACCTAAACTATCAAACTATGAACCTCAGGGCAAACCTGCATGGTGGAGAGATACTGAACACTGTGAATTCCATCAAGGGAGAGGACACAAGACAAGTAATTGTCATCGATTAAAAGATCTTATTCAGGATCTTATTGACCGAGGAGAAATTGAAATTGAAGGACATGACCCAAAAACAACAAATAATGATCATCTGATGTTCAAAAATCCACTTCCATCACAAGATCAAAGGGATCCTTCCACTTCCAGGCGCGGCACTGATACCACTGATTATACACAGGCTGCGTATAATTACACTGTAAATCATCTGTATGATGCCAGTGAACAAGTTGCAACTATAACCTTCAAAAATCCCAACTCAAATTGCAATGTTGTTACACGTCGTGGCAAGGTCACCATAAAAGCAACTCCACAAGGTACCACCTCCATCCCAAAGCAGTACAATCTTGTGGAACAATTAGACAAAATGCATGCGCTTATATCCATTTTAGAGCTTTTGCGCCTATCGCCATCTCATAAAACTATCTTGGATCAAGCACTCCAAGAGGCGTCAGTCCTTGCAAACTTGAATACAGACCAATTTCAAGCCATGGTTGGAAGTCTAAAGTCATCACCTTGTCTCACTTTTTCCGAAAGTGACAACTCTTCTTTCCAGCAACCTCATAACGCCTCACTCCACATCGAAGGATTTATTAATCAGCATAGGATCAAGTGAGTCTTGATAGATAATGGAGCAGGCCTGAACATTTGTACACTATAGTTGGTCACTGCATTGGGATATGCGGTAGAATCAGTGGATCCTTGTAAGAAGATCACAATCAAAGCCTATGACGATGCAGAGCGTTCATCCAAAGGAGCTGTGGTATTACCAATCCGAGTGGGCCCTGTGGTAAAGCACATCATCTGTTAGGTTTTGGACCTTCCTCTACCATACAATCTATTATTAGGAAGACCTTGGATACATGCCATGCAAGCCATTCCATCTACCTACCATCAATGTATCAAGTTCCCACATAATGGTGTAGAGATCACAATCCTGGGCGATGCAAATCCTTTTGCGTATTGCCATAATATCAACCATCAACCAAAGATTACTATTCCTAATAATAGAGAAGCCATTTCCTCCACCTCATATATAAGTCCAACCTCTCTTGCCAGTTCAAACACCACTATACCCAAGCAAGAAAAACTTAAGATGAAAATAGCAGAGGAAGGTCCCGGGGAATACAACTTGAGTCAACTCTTTTATGTGGGATAGATGCCCACTTCTCCTAGAACACATGGTAAACCATAGCAATTACTCCAGCAACCACTAAACACACCCGCATGTGCTTTGACACCTTTCATCCTTGGAAAGAGTCAAGAGGAAGAAACCCAAGATGAGGACCTAGTGGAATGGATCTATAAAGATCCCATCACCACTGATCTACCACAAGTTAAACTTCCTACGGATCAGTATGGAAAAGGTCTTCTCATTATGCAACGAATGGGATATGATGGTCAGAGTGCTTTGGGATATTGTAAACAAGGATGACATGAACCTCTATTGCAAGAATTTAAGCCCAAAGGTAATATAGGTCTAGGCTTTGAGAAAGAAATCTTTCCTAAACTCAGATTCAAAGGAAAACTCAGCAAACCATTATGTCAACCTAATGCCAAAAGGACACCTTTCATCATTAAAGTAGCCTCAAGCACCATCCCAACTGCCCCATCAAGGCTCACAACCCCAATGCAACCATCACCAATGCCATTCATCCCACCAAGCGAACCAGTAATCCGATCCACAACAACAAACCCATCACTAGTACCATTAGCAGCAGCAACTGTATCAGAACCCGCAGCAGCATCTATGGCACCAGTAGTTCCAACAGAAGCCACTGAGTCAATATTACCAATACTCCCTATATCAAATTCCTTGATCCCCATCAAACTTCCTGCAGCATCGATCACTACAAAGGTACATCAACCAATCACACCTGCAGTATTTAACTCCAAGGACATCCCAGTATGGTATAGCAATCGGATGCTAGAAAGTGATTCAGAGACCGACTCACATGAATGGGAATTTGATTCTAAACAGCTTAATACTTCAGATGAGGAAGACACATCACCACCTCCGCCATGCAAAGACATCCCTATTTACGGAGAAGCACAGATAAAGACCTCTTGGGTTCCTGAGCTGGAAACTTCTTCCACAGACCCTATGTCGCATCCTACGCCTAATTCTGATAGGGAGAGTACCTTCAATGACCTTCACCACACTGTCTTAAACCTCACTGATACATCTAATGAACTTAACCTAATCGATGAAGTAATGCCCATTATTCACCCTGAACTCATCGAATGGAACCAACCAAATCCCCCATGTCTTGACTTCTTCCAAAACGATGAGGCTATCATTGACTTTTTGGAAATAAGGGATAACGTACCAAGTGGGGATCACAAAGCTGAATTCACCATTGAACTTAATAGTGCAGCATACTTCGGGGTGGATGCCAAACCTTTCAGCTGCAAAAATATAACTATAAAACATGGATCTTCCAGTGAAAACCACACTATGGCACTGTTTGATCCCACAAAAGTAAAAAGAAAGAGCGTATCCAATGGTGAAAACCTCTCTGAGGTGCCTGAGGATGAAGGGTTTGACCTTCTCCCTGCTAATGCACAACAGGAACAATCAATGATTCTCATCGAGGAAACCAAAGAATATAATGTGGGGACTCCTGACAATCCTCATATCATACATCTGGCATCTCTTCTCACTCCAGAGGAACAACCTAAATTTATAGAGTTCTTCCAGAAGCATCAGATCAACTTCTCATGGTCATATGCAGACATGCATGGGCTTGATCCTGATTTAGTCATGCATCACCTCACCGTAGCAGAAGGAGCCAAACCTGTCAAGCAGAAGCTTCGTAAGATGCATCCTCAAATTGCAGTGCTAGTCAAAACAGAACTCAAGAAACTCCTAGATGTTGGTTTCATTAGACCAATTGATTATGCAGAATGGATCTCCAACATTGTGCCTGTCGGCAAACCAAAAGGAGGCATCCGCATTTGTACTAACTTCAGAGATTTGAATAAGGCATGTCCTAAGGATGACTTCCCCCTACCAAATATCAACATCATAGTGGATCTGACAGCAGGACATGCCATGCTTTCACTCATAGATGGCTTTTCAGGATACAATCAAATAAAGATTGTACCAGAAGATCAACATAAGACAGCCTTCACATGTCCATGGGGCACATATTGCTGGAATGTAATGCCTTTTGGTCTAAAGAATGCAGGAGCAACCTATCAACGAGCAATGACTACTATCTTTCATGATATGATGCATACCATAATGGAAGATTATGTGTATGACTTACTAGCAAAATCACTCACCAGAGAAGGACACCTCCACATCTTAGATAAAATATTTGATAGATTGGAACAATACCATGTTTGACTCAACCCAAAGAAATGTGTCTTTGGAGTGACCTCCGAGAAGCTTCTAGGATACATTGTCTCAAGCAAAGGTATTGAGGTCGACCCAGCAAAGGTAAAAGCAATCATGGAGATGCCACCACCAAAGAATATCAGTCAGCTAAGGACATTACAAGGGTGGCTTCAATCCATTCGAAGATTCATTGCACAATTGGCTGATAAGTGTCACCGATTCACACACCTGCTACACAAGAACATCCGCTTTCAGTGGGATGCTCGATGCCAGCAAGCATTTTAGATGCTTAAAGACTATCTCATGAATCCACCATTGCTGATGCCACCAGATCCAAGTAGACCATTGCTAGTATATATCTCAGCAACAAGTACAGCATTGGGTGTACTACTGGCACAACATAATGCAGAAGGAAAAGAGTGTGTTGTTTACTACATCTCTCGCACACTGGTGGGCTATGAACTCAATTACACACCTATTGAGCAAGCTTGCCTAGCAATAACCTTAGTAGCCACTAAACTGAGGCACTATCTATTAACACACAAAGTACAACTCATTGCAAAGATTGATCCACTCAAGTATTTACTTAGCAAAGCAACACTAACAGGCTACTTGGCCAAATGGGTGATGATTCTAAGTGAATTTGACATCGAGTATGTAGATCGTAAAGCTATCAAAGGGTAGGTTATTGCAGATCAGTTGTCTAATGCACCACTCATAGGCAATCATCCTCTCATTTCCAATTTTCCAGATGAAGAGATATTCATGATCACAACAACACAACCATGGAAACTATATTTTGATGGTTCATACACTAGGCACGGCTCGGGGGTAGGCATTCTGTTTATCACACCTCAAGGTGATAGCATCCCAAAGTCTTACAGGCTCACATTTCCATGCACCAACAACATCGTAGAGTATGAGGCCTTGATCACGGGACTCAGGTTAGCTGTACAATGGAAATTACAAGAACTACAAGTATATGGCGACTCCCAACTGGTCATTCGAAAAGCAACAGATGAATATCAGACCAAGGATGATAAACTCATGCCATATAAGCAAATGGTGGACACTCTAAAGATGTCATTTACTACTATCACTTTTGAGCAGATACCAAGAGATCAGAATTGAGCTGCTGACGCTATGGCTACTATCGCATCTCTCCTAGATCTTCCACAAAATTCAACATGCTATGAGTTCTTGGTAGAACAGCTTTGGATTCCCGCTTATGATATCCCCAAATCTGAAATTATATGTCACCTTGTCGGTTCTGAATCCCCATGGTACGGTGAGTTCTACACCTATCTCCATGATCACACCCTTCTTCCCAACCAATCAAATAACCAACGTAAAACCTTCATTCGCCAAATTGCTCGATATACCATTATTGTCGAAACCCTATACCAACGTGGTCTTGATGGTACTCTCCTTCGATGTCTGGAACAAGGTGAGATAACAAAGGCCTTAGAAGAAGTCCATGAAGGAATTTGCGAGACTCACTCAAGTGGCCCGTCACTAGCTAAGAAACTCCTGTGCAATGGATACTATTGGCCATCTATGGAAAAAGATTCCTACTACTTTGTCAGAAAATGCAAGAAATGTCAAGTTCATGGTGACTTGATACATGCACCAGCCTAGGAACTACAACCAATCACAACACCATGGCCTTTTTGTCAATGGGGCCTTGACCTTGTGGGTAAGATTCATCCATCTTCATGCAATGGCCATAAATTCATTATTACCACCACCGAATATTTCACAAAGTGGATCGAAGCTATTCCACTTACCCAGGTCACTGGCAAGAAGATTGCCTCATTCATCCTCAACTACATCATCTGTCGGTATGGTGTACCCATGTCCATCATCACAGATAATAGTCTTCCTTTCAAAAATCAGGATGTCCATGAACTTTGTGAGAAATTTCATATCCAACACCGCTTTTCCACTCCCTATTACCCACAAGGCAATGGTCAGGCTGAAGCATCCAATAAAAACATATTGAGGATCCTAAAGAAGACAATCAATGATGCTGGCTATGATTGGCATGTTCAATTGAATCCAGCACTATGGGCATATCAAACTAGCATTCGGACCCCTACAGGCGCAACTCCTTATTCATTAGTCTATGGTGCCAAAGCTATCTTACCTATTGAGGTGGAGATACCATCACTACGGGTTTCCTTGCATAATCTAATAGATGATGAAGCCTACAGAGTATCCTATCTTCAAGACTTAGAGTTACTAGATGAGAAGCGACAAGCTGCATACAATCACCTCAAAGCCTATCAGCAGTGCATGAGCAGAAGCTACAATCATCGAGTTATATCTCATACATTTGAGGTAGGTGATCTTGTTCTACGAGAGAATCCTCGCAACCAACCACACAGAGAACATCAGGGCAAGTTTGAATCAAACTGGCTAGGCCCATATGTTGTCACTGCTGTATTCGGGTCTGGGGCATATCAGTTGGCTACATCAGAAGGAGAACTGCTCGCAGATCCAATCAACAACATGCACCTCAAACGGTTTTATACCTAAGCTGAACAGAGCATCAGGCTCCCCCGCATACTGGAAAATACCAAAAACATTCAGAAAAATGTCCTGAAGAAATACAAAAACATTCAAAAAAGTAAAGAAAAATCATACATCCAAACGGTGAACAACCACTCCGGTGGCACCTTGGGTAAGTGCGATGGTGAAAACCTGGCAAATAGGCGCCATTCGTAAAGACAATGGCTCCAATATCTTTCTGACTCGTTGCGATCACATTCATACACACATCCATCCATCCATCTAACCATGGCTTGTTATTTGATCTATAATCAATGAAAGTACTTCATGCGTCTTGCATCCCACTTTTTCATAGTCATGTCTAAACTTGGGGGCAATACCCTCTCAATCTAGTTGATGGAAGTGGATTCTACATTACTGATGATTCATTAGCAAAAACATTCAAAAATATCTCACAAAATCCCAAAACATTCAAAAATGTCTCACAAAATCCAAAAACATTCAAAAATGTCTCGCAAAATCCAAACACATTCAAACCTGTTCCACAAAATCCAAAAACATCGAAAAACCATCAAAAATAAAAAATAAAAAACATAGCAACACCTTGTACATATTCATCCGAGCAGATACAAAATAAACATTGACACAATACTCACATGATGACCATTTATCAATCAAACCACACAATCAACATCAACACTCAAAACTGTCTTTAAACAAGGATGCATCCTTCCTTATCAAAACAAAGACAAAAAGTGACGTTTTCTTTGACAAGAAAATTATGATAAAGCTATCAAATACTTGGTTGATTTGTGATTACAATCATTTGTTTATCGGTATCGGGATCTTTTCAACATTGTTTTATATCATTTGCGCATTATTTCCAATGAAGTTCTGGGGCATGTACTATTGGTGTCTACGTGGGAAGTTCACCAAGCAACGTGATCTTATGCCAAATGCAGTCATAGATCATTACGGCTTGTTGACTATAGCATATACCTCGACCATATGAACATGAACCATTACCAAGGATCTTTATTCTTTATTCTTTTTGTATATACTATTTGTTTGCAGGTACAATGTTCATTCTTTGGTTCCTCCCATCCAAATTGGATAAAAGGTTTTATTTCTTAGTACGGTATGCACTTGTCTCAGGATATGATCAGCCTAAGATCAAGGAGGATGATCCAAGTCATGCATGAACAGAGATAATCCTTGTCTATTCCACAAGCAATACCCTGGCTGACTTGACCCTTATATCAAGTCGTTTGTATTAACTTGCTATATAAAATCCATGTAAAGAATACTTAGGTCATCTTGAATCATTATGTCAAGATGCTTGTATTCTCTTCCAACATTTTAAAGCTCAATGATGAAAATAGAGCACTATGGATCGTCATTCCATCTCATCTATTTATATCTTGCATTCCATTGCATATCACCCATCCATTCATTCATTCATATGTAGGCTTTTACATGCAAACGTGACCATAAAAGCTGATCTTGGATACAATCACGACCAAGTACTCTGATACATCATCAATGCATCATGCAAAGTCTTAAAAACCTTGCATTCCTCATAATCATATCATCATCACATTTAGGTGCATCTTGCATTAAGTCCATTCATGTCATTCTTAACTTAACATTGCATATAGTTCATTTTTGACATTAGTTTTCATTTTGCATCCTTGCATCAATTATAAATAATTAGATTCATTCGTGAGATCAAAATTGTCTTTGATTGTTTTAATATCATTTGCTATATATTCAATTATTATCATTTATACATCATCATTTCATCCTCCTTTATCATTTAATATTGCATACATTCATTTCTAGTTAAAAGGTGAATTCATTCATCCATTATTAAAAATCTTATTATACTCATTTTAGGATTCATTTCACATTACATTCATTATCCGTTTTTTACTTGCATTAAAGTGCAGTTATTAAAACCATAAGTTATAGTATCATCACATTATCATTTTTTTAACTTAAAACATATTTACGCATTTAGAATCATCAACCCATTTGTTTCCAAACATTGGTTCATACCATTCTATATATCCATTATACATATGCATTCATCTAGGCATTATCATATAAACATTTTTACTTTACATTTTATTTATCCATATTACACTCATCTAAACACATCTAGATGCATATCCATACATAACATCATTCATTCAAACCATTACATCATCGCATAAATTATCTCATCATTATCATTGCATAGGAAACACCAAAATCCTATTCATGAATCATCCTAAGCATACATCATCATCATGGCATTACATACATAAAGCATTACATCCAAAATCAAATAAATCATACATATATAAACCTGCATTCATATGTGAGTATCACACATCATACGTCATCATAAAAACATGCATATCAGAAACATCTCATCAAATACATACATGTACACATATCTATCTAAGCAATAAACTCATCATCCTGCATAAACATCCATAAAAATCAAATGCATATCATCACAATATGGGATCTCCTCATATATATATCATCTCATATATCAGAGTACAATGAAGTCTACAAAATCGGTTACCAAGAGCCATCCAAGATACAGTCCAACAAATAAACAATGATACAATACATATATGCAAAATGCTCTCTCAAATGCCACTCTGGCCAGATGCTGTACCACCACCACCATCGCCACCTGCTCTCCCACTGGTGCCTGCACCACCTGATCCATCTCTCTGAGGAGGCCTCATCGAACCCCCACTCCCTCCTGCATCCCCTGATCTCTCCCTTCGTAGAGGACCCATCACACCCCCACTGCTCTGCGCCCTCTGCGATCGCTCTGATCTGGCCTGCCGCATCTGAGAATAGCTGAGAGTTCGCTGGCTAACTGGCACAACCTGCTCATACAAACCCCGCCAGTAGTCTATCTCTGCTTGTGCTCATCGCATCTCCCTCATCACCTCCCTTGTAGGACCCTGTGCCCCTACTCCGACTCGGACTCTCTCCTGCAGCTCGGCCAATCTCTCCACTGCACTATCCCTCTCCCATAGCACCACTGCCAGCTCTGACTCCCGTGCAAATAGCTGCACATCCCTAGCTGCCACCTCCGCCTCCAAATCCTCTATCCAGGTCTACAAGCATACTATCATATGATCCTGCAGATCTCCAGTGGCTCCCTCCCCAGTATCCATCGTCACCTCACTTGTACCACCCTCTCCAGTAGTCCCCTCCCCTCTGTCCATCAGGATCTCTCTCTCCATCCCCCTCCCACTTAGCTGAACTCCTCCCTATATCAATGGTCCCTATGATATCTGTAGAGGCAGTCCACCTCTCCCTCTCCACTGACTTCGCATCCCCAACCCACCACTTCCACTACCTCCTCCTCCTCCTCCTCCTCCTCCTCCATCTACCCTAGGTCCTTGACCTCCTGCTCTCCTCCGTCTCTGTCCCCTCTCATCCTCAAAATCTGGGATCGACTCAGCTGGATCCGATATCCGTAGGATCGGGTGCGCTGCCCGGTACTGCGTGTACTCATCTGTAACACCTGCATCCACGACCCTCGGTTGTATATCCCATGGTCTCGCCTGTAGTGTCCGGAACTCTGCCAGTGCCTGATCATATGGTAGCACTGGACCCCATGCATACCTCTCCCTAATAACCCGAGCATACTCTCCTGATCCGCTGGGCAGTCCCTACTGTCGTCCAAACTGTCTCAGCACTCTCCCGGGCACCTGTCTCTCTACATGGTATGAGGTCCTCCCAATGAGGAATCGAGTCATAAAAACATACGGCAGTGCCTCTGCATCATCATCCCATGGCTCACACTCCAAGTATGGTCGCCATATAATCGCATCTAGATCATCCAGTGCCCGTCGCCACCACTCTAACTTCCCTAGGTGGGGCTGACTCATCATGCCGCTATACATGAACATGTACAGCTGATCTACTGCCCAGAATCTCAGACTCATCGGTTGAGTCACTGGTAGGTGCTCCCAAGCCCAAATATGTAGTAGCGTCATGCCCACTGCTAAGGAACCCCTCTCCCGATACACCACCTCATGGAGCTCCTAGTACAGGTGTGCCAGCACGCACGGCCCCCACGCAAATTGAGTCCCCTCGGTCACCATCATCTCGATCACCTGTCCCCACCCCACGGCCAACCCATGTGATCGTCTATCTGGACAGAGTAGTCCTCCCACGATACCTGATAAAATTGTTGGTAGAGGCTCATATAAAGCCGCTATCTCCTCCCAGGCAATGGAGCCATCGTCAATGAACACATCCTCATCAAAAATCCTCTGCACCGCAAGAGTCCCCCAGGATCTATCATATGTGACCAGCTCCCCCCGAATCGGAATCCACAGGATGCGCCACACATCTTCTAGGGTCACTGTCATCTCCCCTTGTGCCAAATGGAAGGTGCACGTCTCGCTGTGCCACCGCTCTGCTAGTGCTGTGATCAAACCGTGATTCATACAAATCACGGGCATGTGCATCACCTCATATAGTCCCGTCGAGGCAATGCAATCAATCTCCGCCTCTGTCAATCGATCCCGAAACCCCTGTGTCGCAGGATGGCACTCACGTAATTGCAACATGCCTAGCTCCTCCTGCACATGGACATTCATCAATCACCATCAGTTGTTTTGTTTTCAAACTTTCTTAAGTTTAAACCTAGACTATCATCAGATACTTTGATCAAGTATCTTCGGGTCTTAATAGGTAAGCAATCATGGCCACCTAGACTTCAACGGGCATTTATCCTAACAAATGACCTAAGTCTCATCAGGCTGCTATGGTTCAAAACAACTCCCACTTCACCTCGCCATCCACCCATTATTGGCATCGGGAGATTTTCTTCATCCAACTGGGACATATCTTTATCCAAATGCAAAAATGCTATTTTACCATCAAAAGCGCTAGTTTCCCAACAATAGCGCTACAACCCTAGCAAAAGCGCTCAATCAGCTATCTGATAGCGCTACAACTACAAATGCGCTAAAACAACTATGCAGTAGCGCTAATAAAGATCAATAGCGCTCAAACAAGCCTTCAATAGCGCTTATTCCTCAAAAGCACCTAAACTTGCATACAATAGCGCTAAAGAAAATCAAAAGCTCTCAAACAAAGGACAATAGCGCCATTACGACACAATAGCGCTAGTTAATAGAGCAAAAGGGCCAAAATCGTAGTTCCAGCGCTCTTGCTCCGACCCGACTTGGACTTAGCTAAAAACATATCAAAAAAAGCCTAACAATTAAAAATTCAAATTTGCGTACCGCTAGTCCATAGTCGTCTGGGTGTTGGAACCATCGGACTCGCTCGAATCTATGCTCTGCTATCGGTATCAGCATCTTGACTGCTGCTCGCTCCTCCAAATGTCCCTATCAGAACTCTCATTTCACACTGGTCACAGTCAGAAATGATCTTGTTTTCACCCCTTTCACCCCATTTATACCCTTCGCTGTCACCGTAACTCCCCCCCGCTCACCACCGTGGTCCCCGTGAACTTCCCAAGCCCCCCATTTATCCATTTTTCCCCCGTTTTCTTCTATTTTTCACCCGTATGGCTAACTTCTTCTCTTCTACCATCGTGCCAATTTTCGTTATTTTTCGAGCGATCGCCCGATTTTTCCAAATTTTTTGGCCCATCTCTCGAGGGGGCATACCACCCATTAAATTTACATTTTATGAGGCATTTCTTCACACCAATTTTTCTTTCTTTGAAACGACGCGATAAACCGCACCGTCTCAAAGAGGGGCAAATGTAGTCACACAAATATGTCCAGCTTAATTAAATAAATATTCGTTATTTATTTGATTAAAAATCCAATAGCCATCAGTTAATTAAATTAATATTTAATTAATTCATCTCCAAACATTCTTCTATTAATTAAATAAATTATTCAATTTATTTTAATTAATTCATTAAATCAAATTCCATTCAATTAAATAAATAAAATCAATTTATTTAATTAAATCCCCCTTTTCCCTCTTTTAAATAAATTAACATTTATTTAAATCATTTAAAAACCCCCCCCACTTGCATTTTCCTACAAATGCAACTTGCACACATTTATTGAAATAAATGAATTTTTATTTTAATAAAATCCTATTTTCCCTCACCCACCAAATCCACTTGCAAAATCTAATCCCCTTCTAGATTCTTCTAAACCCTTCCTAATTAGCCTAATCCATCCCCTAATTATTGTCACATTCCTAAGCAAAATGGAGTCACTTGTCAAAGACTCCAAAGTCTTTGAAAAACATTTAATGCTTTGTGTGTTCAACAAATTAACCCCCAAAGTCTTCCAAGACCACTAATGGCTCTTACATGACCATTTATGGCTCTTACATAACCATTTATGGTTATTTCAAACTTGTCCCCCCAAACATTTATTGTTTTGACCATATTCATCCATTTCACATTTGCACAAGAATCTATCCATTGGATAAAAGCTTTTATTCTTTGAATAAAGAGTTTATTCATTCAACCAACCTTGACTTTAACTCCCAAGGTCATGTCAAGCATTAAATGCTTATTCCCTCTCCTCTCAACCTATCTCACATTGACACTTGTCATCCTGAGATTGGGTTGAAAGCCCTCACATGGATTTGAAATCATTCAATCCTGACCCTTGTTGAGATTGCTCAATCTCAACCATCCATTGCTCCATTTTTCCTATAAATAGAGCTCATTTCTTCATAATCCAAATCCTGAAAACTTGTATGCATTTAAGCTATAGGCATTTTGAGAGAGCATTTTAGCATAATCAACTAATATCTTGTCATTTTGGGTTAAAATCAATCTTTTTAATATCATCTAGTATTTTAGCTTTTTATTTTACATTTAGAGCAATAATACAATCTCAATCCTCCATAAGCATCCATAGTGCAAAAAGCTGCTGAGAGCTACACTATTTTTGAATTTGGAGAGGAGAGGAACAAGAGAGAAGGAGCTAAGACCATGCTAAGAGGCATTTGGAGATGTCTCATTATCTTTGTTTCATTAGTTAGATATATTAATATGTTTTTAGTGTCTCTCTTGATATGCCTGTTTAGATTAGTTTTTGATTGACTAACACTAATGATTTTCTGGTTTCTTGTGTTGTTTGTCATTTGCTAACCTTGTCCATTTAGGAGGACATTAGGTTGTTGTTGAGAGTTTGATGGTTTTCCATAGGATTTAGGAGAAAGTGGTAACTGCAAAAGTGAATATTCTTTGTTCCCTTGATCTCTTAGCTGCATTTGTTTTTCCATACTTGACAAAATTGAGGCAAATAATTTTTCTTTGGATTGTGTGCTTGAAGATGATGTCTGTTTGTTATGTGGAAAAATAACCTCTCGATCCAGTTTCAGATTACTACAACACTGTAATGGATTTGAGTCTGTTGAGATCGTGATTTCCTACCTATTGTATGGAAACTTCAGGCACTGATGATATGTTGTTGGAATAGCCTGTATGCCATGTATCCATGGTCTTCCCAAGAGTATGTTGTATGATAAATCCAAGTCTAGGACTTGGCATGCTATTTCTTTCTGCAAAGGTCCCACTCTAATGGGTAATTTCACAATTCCTTTGGAGGAATTCTCTTCTTCATCATATGCTTTGAATGTGATCTTTTTTGGGGGATCAACTGCATCTTCATAATAACCTAGATCATGGACAAGACTCAATGAGAAAATGTTTAATTCAACTCCCCATCTATTAGGACACGTTTAATGAGCATTCTATGAATGAGGACTTCAATTTGAAAGGGAGCATTATGGGGATGTTGCAAGGAATCAATGCTTAGATATGAAGGATATGGGCTTTGAATAGGATCCTCTAAATAGGCTTGATGGCCATTATGGATATCCCCAGGGGAACTTCATCCTTGGGTGTATTGTTTGGTGAGGATGCTATGGAAGGTTCTTCCAAGTTTTTAAGAGGTGTAGGAATAGATGCCTTTGGAGAGTCAGTTTGCTTATGGGGGGATGAGCCATTGCTAGACATAGCTGCACGATTTTGATCTTCCTTAGAAAAATCCTTTAGGGATCTCTTTAAGAGTTGCATAAAAGAACCACCTTTCTTTGGAGATGCATTTGAATCCTTGTGAGGTTTTGACATAGTTGGCTTTTGATTTTGGACTTGTTTGATTTCTCTGATATGTTGACTTGTTATGTCTTCTTCTTGTATTTTGCTTTGGTATTCCATGTTTCCATGATCTTCAACTATTTCAAATGTTTCTATTTATGTTTCTTTGATCTTTTGTCTTTGTGCTCTAGTTAAAATGTGCATACACGTGTGTTGAATATTATGCAAGGATCCAATTTCTAGAAGGTGTTTCAATAAGTGACCAATTGTCAATGAAGGTATGATAGAGTGATATAACATGAAAAGATAATTCAAGTATTTGTAGATTTGTAAGTTTTTTTTAATCTTAGTTTGGAGTGCAATGATGATGATTTTGATAAAACCAAGTCCAATAGGAATGATATATCCTACGATGTGGGACAAGGTTATCCTGATCAAACGTTGTGGTTTCGTGATAGAGGTTGATAGATCTTGATGAGAAACTATGTTTTGAGTGATCAGTTTATCAAAGGTGTGATGTTGTACTTTAAGATGTTAGATCTTAAACTTGTTGGAGATGAATACTTGAGAACCTCAGTGTGTCTAGCTTTGAATCTGTTTTAACAAAAGATAACGTAACCGAGTGACCCGAGAAGATGACCTAGTCTCTATGTTTGACTGCCTGAGAAATGGGTTGTTTTTGTTTTCTAATTTTGGTGCAGTTTACCAGAAACGTTGCTAAACTTACTGAGAATGCTGCTATGCTGACCAGAAACACTACTATATGGACCAGAAATGCTGACAAACTAACTGAGAACACTGCTATTCTGACTAGAAACACTGCTATACTAACCAGAAATGCTGACAAACTAACCATAAATGTTGACAAACTTACTAGAAATGCTGCTATAATAACCAGAAATGCTGCTATACTGACCATGAATGCTGACAAACTGACCAAGAACGTAAAGGAACATACCAAAAATGCTATTCTGTAGTGCAGTGACTCTAAAGTTCAAAACAATGATGTTTAGACTTAACAAATTGGGTGTTTGAACTTAGGAGATTGTTGTTTTTGATATTTAGACCTAGCAAGGGAAAACTAGGAGATCTAGTGTTGAAACATGAGCAATTTGATATTCAACCCAAAAGAGCTATTGTTTAGACTGAGAGAGCTGACATTTTAGACCACAAGAATTGATGTTTAGAACAAGAGAGCTGACATTTGGACCAGAAGAGCTGTCATTTAGACCAAGAACTCTATTGTTTAAACTAAGAGAGCTATTGTTTTGACCACAAAAGCTATTATTTAGACAAAGAGAGTTGTTGCTTAGACCAGAAGCTCTATTGTTTAGACCAGAAACTCTATTTTTTAAACCAAGAGAGCTGTTGTTTAGACTTGAAAAGCTGCTGCTTAGACCAAGAGAGCTATTGTTTAGACCAGAAGCTTTGTTGTTTAAACTAGTGATGTTAGAACTTAGACAATGGTTATTTTGACCCCAAGAGTTAATGTGTAGACTAAGAAAATTGATGTTTATACCTAGGAAGCTCAACCTTGGAGAGTTAATGTTGAAATATGAGAAAGGTGACGTTTGTATTGTGAGAGCTACTGTTTAGATCATGAGGGCTACCATTTGGACCATGAGAGCTACTGTTTGGATTGTAAGAGCTACCATTTGGACCGAAAGAGCTACTATTTGGATCGTAAAAGCTACAATTTAGACTATGAGAGCGACTATTTAGACTGTGAGAGCTATTGTTTGGACCGTGAGAGTGACTGCTTGGACTGAAAGAGCTAATCTGCTATGAAACTTGTAAATTTGACAATTTGAAGTTTGAGTTTGCAATTTTTGTTGTATTTCAATGGATGATATCTTGACCAAACTTACAAACACAAAATTCAGATTTTATTTTTGTCCCAAAGGACACATAGAGTGTATGTTCAAGAAGCTTTAAAGAAAGCCCAAGTTTTCATGGGTTTTGAACAATTGAAAATGCATCATTCAGTCTATCCCAAGGAGATTGTCTTCATTATCAGTTCTTAGCCCACACTTGGTACCCTGTTAGATCACACAGCCTTGTCACCCCCTAAAGGGGGCCCATGTTTTTACGTTTGCGAGAGCTAGTGGAGTCCCATTATGAGCCTAGCAATAAGGTCTCAAAAGGGGGGTTCGCACATATGCTCAAGAGGGACATATGGTGAGTGTCTTAAGGAGAGATTCTTCCCCCTCCATGCACTAAGAATTTAATAATGTTCAGAGGTAAATTGGGTAGCTTCTAATTTTAATTGGAACTAGTAAGGGATCCTTTCAACGCGTCGGGGTATAAACTCAATTAAGAGGTCTCCCAGCCTTGAAAACCAAGGTTTGATATACCCAAAGGTACTGTCGTTGACTAGATTTTCATTAAGTCACATTTATTTTATAGTGGGTTGGAGTACGTTGTATTAGCCGTTCCCACTTGGGTCATTCCCCTCTCACCGACCTTAATGGCTTTGGCCTTATAAGCTCCTCAGGAGGGCAAGCCCACTAAAGATATACACTATTGAAAAGAAAAGATGACTCTATCTTTTTGATCACCTAAGAAAGGTGAGAACATACTCGCCTATCATCAAAAACACATAAGACATGTTTGTTCATTTCCAATGTAATTAGTGTATGTGCCTAATTTATATTAAAAAAGTGCAAAATCCTGTGGCTACAAACAAAGTTAGTAGTTTATATTGCATTCTTTGAGGACGAAATGGTTTATGACCTTGGTCTTTCACAACGAAATAAGTACCTACAAAATCAACAAACTGCAAATTAGGTTCGGGAAAATGACAGTCCAGAAGTAGAAATGAGAAATGCAGAATACCACATTAGAAAAATCAATGAAAAACTAAAAAATGCTATTACATTGAGCAAGAATGCTATCAAATAGACCAAGAACGCTATCAAATGGACCAAGAACACTGTCCAATTAATCAAAAACACTATTCTGAACACCAAAAATGATGCAGAATTGATTGAAAACACTATAGACTTGACCAGAAGCGTTGCATTATTTACCAAAAGCACTGCAAAACAAACCAAAAGCACTGCAAGATAGACTAGAAGCACTGTAAGATAGACCAAAAATGTTAAAGTACAGATTGAAAGCGCTAAAATATAGAAAAATAGTAAACCAAAGTTGAGAAATCTCCCAAAAATGCCATTTGAGGTGCTAGAATGCTACAAAAGAGGCCAAGAACACGAATTTGGAACCCAAGAGAGCTAATCTATGTGTTGAAAGAGCTAATCAACCTATCAATGAGATTTCTTGTAAGAAAACTTGTTAAAGATCAAAGAGGCTAGGCCCGACGGTGGGCACCAAAATGTCATGAGTGTGAAGTAGGGTACCTGCAGCTACAACACAAACACTCAATAGATCATTACAAGCATGGTTAGAAAATTAAAATTGAATGAAAGATAAACCATGACAAAGCAACCTATCACCTCCTAAGAGATGTGAGTGTGGATTTTCTCTCAGATCTAGATAAGCAATCCCAGTGACTTGACTACACCTAGATGAAGGATTTAAAATGATATGATATGCAAGCTAGATGAGATTGATTATGCTAGATTGATCCATGAGGCTAATTAAGATAATGATATGCATGATTAAGCTATAATTATGGTGTAATTAAGCTAGAATAGAGATTGATTACGCTACATGATTCAACAATTATACTAGAAAATGATCAAATTAAGCTAGATCTAAGATGCGATTGCCTATAATAACAATGCTTAAATGATATGCTAGAATGGATATGCCTATAGTAACAATGCCTAAAATGATATGTGATGGGATCCTTTGTGCTCCAAAATGGGGGATATTTATAGGATTTTCAAGGCCAGGGGTGAGGTGGCAGGAATCAATAGTCAAGATTGAGTCTGAATATAACAAGGGTCAAATTGGAGGAGGTTGGAGAAGAGGTTGGAGGGAGGGACACTTCTCATCTCTATGGTGACAAGTTTCAAGGAGCCTTTCTCCTAAGAGGGAAAGTGTCCAAGGGAGGAGACATGTGGCATAAGTGCCATGTGTCTCAAGGAGAGTATATCCAACCCATAGGAGGTTAGGATAAGGAGGGTAGGATGTGCAAGATAGGATATGGTTAGTTAAATCCAGGGTTAGGTGGAATGGTTGAGGTTAGAGGATGGTTAGGAGGCATGTGGGTAATTTGAATTTAAAAATTCAAATAATAGGAAAAGGCTAATTAACTTTCAAAAACTCTTAAATTGATTTGTTTTAATTAATTAGGGGATTAGAAGGAATGAATCAAAGGGGACTATTGAAATGAACCTATTAAATAAATCCTTAGATTTATTAATAAGTAGATGAATGGGAGAATTTAATCAAATTGCTAATGAATTCAATTAAATTGGGAAGGGGGATTAATTAAATAATTTCTTATTTAATTAATTATCTTCAGACCATTTTTAGATGTATACATTAGGCATGACTTGGATGAATTCTCTGGTTGAGTTTACATTTAATTTGGAGAAGGTCGAAATGAGGTTTGAGCATCAGGGTAGGAAAGTGGCACTTCATGGTTTGTTAGATGGTGGTATTAGGACAATATCACTTAGATGAATGGAGAGGTTGATTCGTCATGATCAGGTATAGTGGGGAGCATAGATATTAGTGATGCCAAAGGGAACAGGTCAACAAAAGAAGGATTATCCACTGCAGGTTTAGACATTGTTAACCAAGCACTCTAAAGTGTTCGATGATATACCTCTAGGTGGACCTCCTAATAGGGGCAGGTTCAGACATTGTTATCACTAGACCCTATAGGCATCCAAATAGGTATAAGGATGAGATCAAGAAATCTATCAAAGAGCTTCTTGAGATGGGGCACATTAGACCCGGTAAGAGTTCGTTTGCTTCCTTAGTGGTATTGGTTAGAAAGAAGGAAGTTACTTTCAGTATGTGCATATATTACAGGTAATCAAATAAGAGAACGATAAAAAAAAATATCCGAATCCCCATATTGATGAGCTTATAGATGATTTGCACAGTGCCTGTTACTTCTCCAAAATAGATTTGTCAGATTTGGGCTAGGGAGGATGACGTGGAGAAGACAACTTTCAGGTGTCACTATGGACACTTTAAGTTCTTGGTCATGCCATTTAGCTTGAATAATGCACCAACTACCTTCCAATCTTGTATGGACAGGTGATTTAGGAAATAGTTGAGGAGGTTGGTGTTGATATTCTTTGATGATATATTGATTTACAGTAAGACTTGGGAGGAGCATTTTAAACACATAGACATTGTGTTGAGTATATTCGAGCGTGAGTCTCTTTATGCAAAAATGTCTAAATGTGCTTTTGGGATGACATAGTTGTTGCAATTGGGGCACAACATTAGTGCTGAGGGAGTTCGTGTGGATCCAGATAAGATCAGGGCTATTATGGATTGGCTAGCACCAAAGAATGTTTCTCAGTTGAAGGGATTCCTTGGGTTGTGTGGATTTTATTGCCGCTTTGTGAGGGTATTTTCTCAGACTGTTGCACCCCTTACAGATTTGACTAGGAAGGATGGATTTGAATGGATAGATAGCACACAACACTATTTTGATATATTTAAGGAGTTGATGAGCACATGTCTAGTGTTGGCTATTCCAGATTTCAACAAGCCATTTGAGTTGCATTATGATGCTTTGGTTGAGGGCCTTGGTGCGGTATTGATGCAAGATAGACACCCCATTGCTTATGAGAGTATAAAATCGAGGTGATTTGAGAAGAGTTACAATATTTATGACAAGGAAATGCTAGCGATAATGCATGCCTTAAGCGAACTTCAAACAGTATCTAGTGGGCAACAAGTTTACCGTCAAGACATATCATAACAGTTTGAGGCATTTCCTTGGGTGGAAGGATTTGAATGATAGGCAACAAAAATGGGTTAGCAAACTGCAGGCTTATGAATTTGATACAGTCTTCGTCAAAAGAAATAAAAACATAGTTGTTGATGCCTTATCTAGGAGACCACATTTGTGTGCTTTGGGACTGTTGGAGGATGATTGGATGGAATTAATTTCAGCAGAGTATGCGAAAGGCAAGTGGGCTACTATTATCATTGATGGAACTATTCAGGATGACATATATATAGTAGAAAATGATTTAATCATATATAAGGAATTTTTTTTTTTAGTGTCAGGTTTTTCTATGAAGCAAAAGATTTTGAGAGCCTTCCATGACTCACAATTAGCAAGTCATCCAGGTTTCTTTAAGACTTACAGGCGGGTGAGAGAGTTTTTTACTTGGAAAGGGCTCAAGATAAAAGTCTTAGAGTATGTGAGGGAGTATCCAGTGTGTTAGCATAATAAGCATGAGCACTCTTTTCCTGGTGGTTTATTACAACCCCTAGCCATCCTTGAGAGGAAGTGAGATAGTGTATCGATGGATTTCATTACGGGCCTTCCTAAGGTTCAAGGTAGGGATTGCATATATGTGGTGGTGGATTGGCTGACAAAGTTTCCTCATTTTTTCACCATTTCATCCACCTATACAATAGTGCAAACAATGGAATTGTTTTTATAGAGAGGTATTCAGGTTGCACGGGTCCCCATAGAGTATTATGAGTGATCGGGACAATAGGTTTATGAGTAATTTTTGGCGGGAGCTCTTTAGGTTGTGTGGGACAGAGCTCACTCTGAGCATCAACTATCACCCACAGACAGACATACATACATAGATTGTGAATAAGTGGGTGGAAGGATACCTCCGCAATTATATCACAGGGCAACAAAAGGCATGGGTTAAGTGGTTGTACTTAGGCGAGTATTGTTACAACACCACTTTTCATATGTCCATTCAGATGTCACCTTTTATGTCCCTATATGGTTATGAGGCTTCAAGATTCTTGGATTTGCTTTTTGGGGACAACCGAGTACCTAAGGCTAAGGATATCTTACCTGAGAGTCAAGATATCATGAGATCACTGAAGGAAAATATCCAAAAGGCTCAAAATCAACAAAAACAATACGTAGATCAACATATAACAAAGAAATCTTTTGAAGTGGGTGACATGGTTTACCTCATGCTGCAGCCTTACCATCAGTCCACTCTTAAAAGGAATGGTGCAAAAAAATTGAAGCCACGTTATTACGACCCATTTAGAGTTGTCAGGAGGGTTGGAGAAGTGACTTGTGAGCTTGAGTTGCCAACATACACTAAGGTAAACAATATTTTTCATGTATCACACCTCAAGAAGGCGTTGGGTCATAATATTGTACCTTCTGCAGAGTTACCTCCTCATGATGATGAGGGGAAACTCCAGTAGATGATGCTACTTGGGAGAGTGAGCAGATTTTATAACATCTAGAGCTAAGATTGCTTGAGGACAAGCAATTTCAAGGGGGATGGCCTCTAATGTCCCCTTTTTAGCAGTTATCAGACAATTTGTCATTAGCCCTTTTTGTCATGATCCTGAGGACTAACCAAGATCTTGCAGGGATTTGTGTTGGATTTGGCCCAGACAAATTCAGTTTCGGACCAAATGGAGTTCATTTGACAGGGTTTCTAGGAACTTACTATTTATAGTAAGTCAGTTTGGGCACAGTGTCGACAAATTTTTTGGTGCGATTTTGGTCAACATCATTTTTGTGTACTAATTCATTTGTCTGGATTGCATTTTTATGAAGGAATTAATTATTCAGGCAAAAATCAAAAGTTTCTAAAGTTAAATTTAATTATTTAAGTTAAGGGGTTATTTAATGTTGAAGCTAATGTTAAAAAAGAAAATATTTAAAGTACCCCTTCTTTTGGAGACATAAGGGGATAATAATATTTTATTCTATTTTACATTTATCCCAAATTCATGATGCATTAGGATTGGGGCCAAAATGAAGTAATAAATGAGAGCATTGAATGCTGGAAAAAGGCATCTTGGGAATTGAATATTTGAAGTTTGGAAAATCTGGAGATTTTCTCTGGAGAATTTTTAGGAATTGGAGGATGAAATCCATCTCTTGAACACTTTCCACACCTGTGTAAGATCAGGCTTGGAAGGTTCAAAAAATAAATAGGATTTGAGAAGCAATCTCAATGGGAATGAAGAGGATGTTTGGGAATGGACAAGTATTTCTCTCAGTATCATTTTGCCCAATATTGGTAGAAGACTGAAATAGGAGGTTTGGCAGACATTGTAGATGTCATGGTTATTAGCAGCAAAGAACTAAAATATTATACACAACTCGAATCTATCTGATTGCTAAATGTGGGAACTATCACTGCTGGCAGAGTTAATTGGTGTAGGTGAAATAAGCTTGAACTATTGGGCGTAATTTTTATCATCTGCTAGACACAAAGTCACCTTCAACATAAATAGTTGTACCACAAAAATAGACGGGAAGAAATCCTTGGTTGGGCATAGTTGCCAATAATGCTAGAAAATAAGTTGTTGCAGTTGGGAATGTTTGGAAACACTTACTAATTATGTTTTCACAGTATGCTGGGTGTAACATTCCTTGTGGCTAAGTGTATACACTTTGTGGCTGGGCTAAAGACATTTTTTGGCTGGGTGTGAGTGATTCCATTTATGTTGGGCGTCAATACTTATATGGGAAACCGTGATACTCCTCACTGGACGAGTCACCAATTCACCTATGCATGAAATACAATGCTTGATGTGTTAGCTGCCATTGTGTAGGAGCAACTCCAACATTGTAGTGTGGGACTAAGAAGTTGCAAAATTAATGAAGGAGAAGAGACTTGTTGGAACTTGGAGACTCAAATAATTACACAGCGAATCAACCATTATCCAAGGTTCTTAGTTTACTTACCTATAGACTGTAGTTGGTTAGTCAATCGTATTAAACTTAAGTATTGTGCTCATGTGAAACAATAACCCTGTATTGTTGGTAATAAGAAACATTTTAATTTATTCTATTGAATGCTCTGTTTTAGTACAACAGTGTTGTAAGGTGAATGATCAATATACTTTGGATAGTTTCTGTTGTCGACTATCTATACATATGAATATGTGGATGTAGTGTCATAAAAGTGCGACCCTATCAATTTTTTACTGCATTAGGGTCCTCACGCACGCGAGATCAAATCCTCTAGCCCGATCGGAGACCGAAGATTGCTCAACCCTCATAAATAACTTCTTTCTTGGTCTCTGCATCACCCTGTCTGCACTCTAACCTAGAGAAAGGATTAGGAAAGGGGTGTGGCACCCCTGTCCCCCCTAGGACAAGGGAGCCACACCCCTATCCCTGCCCTATTTTGGGGTAGGACCCTTCTTAGGGTTGCATTGTTGGTTGTGCATTGGGCGGGAAACTCCCCTGATGTCGGCCTGTGACAAAAAATCAAATCCACTAACATGTATTTAAGGGGCACTCATTCTCTCATTTGCATAGGTGGAAGAAACTGGATAAGTTCAAGTTGCATGAGCAATCAAGCATTCAAGAGCATTCAAGCATTCTTTTCTAGCATTGAGCATTCTCAAGTCTCCCTTCAAGGCTAGGTGTTGCATTTAAGTCAAGGATTCAACCATTGAAGAGGAGATTGATTCCACATTCAATTCTACACAAACATTTCTATCAATATTTCTATCACAACCTCCCTTGAGGTGATTTACAATTCAGTCTTTCATTTACAACTACTTGCAAGTACTTTCTTTCATTACTTGGTTAATTCCAAAATTGGGCTTTGACCTAAAGGCAAAATCCCAATCCCAACCCATTTTCCTCTCTTTTCTATGTGTAGGTTACAGGTGTGCAACTGTACTTTCGAATTCAGACTCCCTTTGCAAAGGCAAAAAAACCCTTTTCGTTTCGCGGATTTTTCGGAGCATCGTGTATTTTCCCACCACAGTCCGGGAAACTTTTCCTCAAATTCACAGGGCAACTTTGTCTTGACATATTATTTCTAGATCCAGGTAATCAACTTCATCCCATATTCCGATCTCAAGTTATAATCAGTTGTTTGTCACTTTTGCACTACATAATTCAATCAATTCCTTTCCATTTCAAATAAGGAAGAGGGGATCAACTTATCATTTCCATTTCATTCAAAATTCAATCTTCATCTTTGAAGGTTGGATCTAGTGAATTCTCCTCTCCTCTTCCAAATGTAATTTGGTGAAAAGTGTTTGAAGGGTAATCAATAGTGAAACTCTCATTTCTCCTTGAGGGAAAGGGTAGTTTCCTCTTCATCTCATCATTCACATTTTTCCACATTACATTTTGGTGAACTCGACGTCTTGCATGCTTTCCTTTGAACAAAATTGCATATTTTTCATTTGCAAGTTTAAATTTTTTGCAAACTTAGTGGTTAAATCATTAAAAACCCTAGTTTTTAAAATTAAAATTGAACTTGTGATTGATAAAAATTGCTTGAGATTATCTTAGATCTGAAAATTGTTGTGTTTGTCAAATTCAATTTCCTCATTGTCTTGTTCAATTTGCAATTAAAATTTACAAAATTAAGAGGTTACTTGTTAAAACCTTAATTTTTAAAACACATATTGAACTTGTGCAAAAATTGGATTTCCATTTAATTTTCAAATTTATGATTGTTGTCAGATTTGTCTTCATTCCTATAATTCAAATTTTCAATTTCCCCCCTTTTTCCCAAAATTTAAATTTTAAATTTAAGTGGTTAGGTCATAAAACCCTAATTTTCAAAATTAATTGGATTTTGTGCAAATTTCAAATCAATTTCATTCCAATTTAGATTTCTAAACATTTTCCAATGTGTCCCTCCATTAGGTTTGACCTTTTTCAAATTTGCAATTCAATTCCTCTTTTTCTTCAAAACCCTAATTTTTACATTTGCGCCTTCATTTCGCCCATCTAGAGGTCGTAAAATTAGTCAATTTTTTGGGGTTAGCTTTAAAATCATCGTAATATCCATCCCTAAAAATTTTGAAAAAAGTTGGTTGGACCATGTGCGTTCCTACCATGGTCCTTGACTTTTTTCCTGAAATTTTGGGAGACTGTTATGACTATATTTAATAGCCTAAATCTAGAAGATTGGTTGATTTTATCAATTTTTGATCCCTCTAGAATCAAAAATACCTTTGAAATTCAACATTTTAAATTTCAAGAAAAATTTTAAAGTTAAGAGGTTAATTATAGTCTGCCCTGGTTTTAAAAAATTTGATTTTAAAATTAAGTGGTATTCCCTTGGCCCTAATTTTAAAATTTCAATTTCCTTTCATTTTTGGAAATTGTGTCATCCTGTTCCCCCAACAAGGTTCAAATTGTGTAATCATTATTTTCTTAAATTTTGCATTAGTCAATTTTGGAAGCTTTGTTCCAAAATTCAAAATTCAAACATTCCCTCTAGTGCATGAGTTTTACCAATATTAGTCCTACCTATCTTATCCCAGTTAGACTTCTTTAATGAGGATCATGATAGTTCTTCCCATCCTAACATGTGCCTATTCAACCCATTGATGAATCCTATGATGAAGAAGCTTTAACTAGGGTTTCTATAGATCAACTTTTTGCATTGGACAATCAATTTGATAACTTTCAACAATGGATGTCCCAAGAGTACCCTAATAGTGAAGCTCTTCCATTAATTGAAGGCTTTAAATGCATGATTCAAAGTGATAAGAATGGAATTGATATATTGCATGGCATTGCACATATTATTGATTCTAATGTCATGCCTATCAATAGTTGTGTTGAAACCCTAAGTTATTCACAACCTCCAACACAAGCCAATCCTTCAATTCCTCTGACTACTCTTAGGACTAGTATTCCTACTTTTACCTCTAACATCATGGCTACTTCAACTCAAAATGTCATTCCTACAGCCATTGGTCATGGGGGAAATCCCTCTTCTTCATTTAATCCTCCATCTTTACCTATGTCTTCCATGAGTGTTCCTATTATTCCTCAACCAATTAGTGTGACACAAGGGGCAATTCCTTCAACAAATTCATTCCTCCATTAAGTGTCCCTTTTCCTACCCAGTCATCACCTATGCCTACTTACCATAATGTCCCACCACCTTATTCTCAGTCCATGCCTTCTTTCAATAACATCACACCACCTTCTCAATCAACTATGTCTAACATCAATTCTTCTACCGAAATTACAATTAACAATCTTGCTCAAACTGTGTCTTCCTTACAACAACAAATTT
Organism: Cryptomeria japonica; assembly: GCF_030272615.1. Classification (NCBI taxonomy): domain Eukaryota; kingdom Viridiplantae; phylum Streptophyta; class Pinopsida; order Cupressales; family Cupressaceae; genus Cryptomeria; species Cryptomeria japonica. The sequence goes on from NC_081408.1 coordinate 246,646,145, forward strand.
CTTCCATGAGTCATTCCAAGTTTAGTGTGCCCACCTTTAATGTTGTGAGCCCACTTTCTCTTGGTATTGTTAAAGTCATGCCACCTAAACATGTTGAGATCCCTCAATTGGAACTCTATAATGGAAAAGGTGATCCTCTTACGCATGTCAAAACATTTCAAACCTTGTGTACTGATTTTGATTATGATCAACGATTGATTGCAAAATTGTTTACAAGAACACTAAGAGATAAGGTTTTACAATGGTATTGCTATTTGCCTTCTTATTTTATCACTCCTTTCAACAACTGGCAAATGCTTTCATCCAACAATTTCAAAACAACATTGGTCCTAAAATCACTTTGACTAATTTAATGCATTGTAAACAAGGTGTTAAAGAAAAAGTGACTGATTTTATTGGTAGATATAAGCATTTGTGTGCTCAAATTTCTTTTTGTGTACCTGATAATGATATTCAAAGAATTTTTATTTCTAATTTACAAAAAGATATCAGGGAAAAGCTTCTTTTGTCTGAGTTTACTTCATTTCCACAGTTGTGCGCAACACTCCACAATTATCAACTGGTTGTGAGTCAAAAGGAGCAATCTAATCCTATGGCTCTGAGTGATAAGGGCGAGAGTGTTCAACAAAAGTTTGTGAAGTTCAAACTGACAAAAAGCTTCATCAAGTTCAATGATACAATCAACAACCACAATGTGAACGCTACAGCAGGTGTGCCTTCTATTTCTGAATTTTTCCAAAGAGAAAGACAATTTACTTCCTTGAATGAATCTTTACATAGTATTATGTCTCAGCTGTTGCACATAAATGTTATCAAACTTCCTCCTATAAAACAAATCGATCCTTCTAAACTTGCATCCCCTTATTTTGATAACAATTCCTTTTGTCAATTTCATCGTCAGCCTGGTCATTGTACTGAGAAATGTTTCACATTGAAGAATAAGATTCAAGACTTGATTGATAATAATACTATATATGTGGTAGGTGTGAATGATAAAGATAATAATCAATAGCTCCTCCTAATCAAAATCTTAATATTTTCACTAATCCCTTGCCTTCTCATACTTCTAACATTATTGAGATTGTGCCTAATTCTTTCTCTTTTGAAGAATTCACCTCTATGGCTCCAAACTTGGTTAATATGGTAGAAACATAAGATACACCTAAGGATCCTTGTATTACATTTGACCCTAGCAAGACAATTAGAGAACCCAATGGCCCTTTATACATAGTTGTGAAGGTTAAGGATATTCCTTGCCGTGGTGCCCTGATTGATCCCTCTTGCATCGTTAATGTCATAAATGAAGAGTATCTTTTCACTTTACGATTGTATAAACCAATATATGATGCTTCTAATGTGTTTGTGAAGTTATTTGATGGCTTCTCTTGTCCTACCATTGGTTCTATCACCCTTCCTATTAAAGTTCATACTAAATCCATGGATGTTGACTTTATTATCATACCTTCTTCTGAGCAATTCCATGTGAAGTTGGGCTATCCTTGGCTATCTTCCATGAAAGATATTGCTTCTAGAATCCATAAGTGTTTGAGATTTCCTCACAATGGAGAAATCATAACCGTGAACCATATCTTATAATGTCCATCCGAAAGAAGCCCTGGTATTCCTATTGATCTCTTTTGGCCTAAACAATTTCAATCTCTTTCATCAAAGAGCGATGCTCTTTTTCAATCTTATCAAACATGGAAGAACGATATGATTTTATCCTTAAGGCAACCTAGATCCCCAACACTTGACATTCCTATTATTCTTCAAGATGAGGTTCTTCCCCTCACAGATAGAACTAATCTCCCTCCCAAGGACGATCCTCTACCTATTCCTATGGATGTGACTTTACCTTCGCTTAAGGAGAACAACAATATTCTTCCTAAGGTTAGACCTATACCTCCTCCTCATGATGGAACTGGTATCCTTCCTACACCTAATATTCCTCCTTTCTATGGCACAGTTCCACCTCCTTCCTCTTACCGAGAGAAGAGGCCTGCCTCTCCTCTTGTTCAACCAAAAAGATCTCAACCTAAACCTTCCACTATCAAGGAGAGAAACATTCCTACTTTTCCAAGCATTCCTCCTCCTTCTCAGCCTTCCACTAAGACTCGATGAAATGGTTGTGCGAGAAAACACTGACGAAGACGTCATGTTAGAGATTTTGAAGCTATCCCTCAAAATACTCAATCTCCTCAGACTCTGACAATTTACATGATTTCATTTTCTCCTAAGCAAGATGTTCAACCTACATCTCCAAATCATAAGTTGCACAAAACATGTGATGATTTTACTCCTATTCGTGTTATTGCTCCTCTTTCTCTAAAATTTGATGAAGAAATAGGTGAAAATGTTATTCATAATGGAAATACAACTCCTAATGCTTCTGATAGTAAGTATGAGTATGTTGATGTGGACAAGCATTTATCAAACGAGTTTTCACAAACCCTAATCCTAACTCCTAGAATCGAACAAAGTGACTTACAACATGAGCATAGTCCTCGTTTGGATCTAGTGATAGCTCCATCTGCTGTGCTCGATGTCGCTCCTCTGGCATGTTGCTCGCCTTCCCGAAATAGTGATCAACAAGACTGGGAGGTGGATGTCGTGCTAGATTAGTAATATTAGCACTACAGATCTTTCTCTCTCTCCTCTCTTTGTCTTTTGTCACCATTCTTCTATGTGTATCCCTATTCTTCTATTGTTCCCTTAATGTCTACTTGGGGACGATGCAAAGCATTAAGATCTTTTCTTGGTCTCTTTCATGTTGACTCAAAAGACATCCTCTCTTCCCTTTCTTCTATGGTAGTGTCCTTCTTTGGGGAATTAAGATTATTATATGCATATACATACATGATATACATGAGTTATCATACAACATACCGACCCCGAGGAAAAAAACACTACCTCATGTTTTGTGATCATTATCCTTGGGTTTATTCCTTGATTGGGGAATAAATCCTTGTGATAATGTGCTCCCTCCTTCTCTTTCTCTTGGGTGTATCATACCTTAAAGAAATCACTCCCATAAGGTGCATGCGATCACTTTGACATGGTAGCATACACTCCGCTCATATTTTCCTTCTTTGATACTTAGAATTACTTAGTAAACTTTGTTTTGCTTTGTAATCTTTGGTATCCTTTCTTTCATGACTCATAGTGAAGGGAACTTTTCTACTTGCAGTCATGGTTCTCCCCTTCTCGATCTTCCCTTTTACTTTGTTAATCGAAGTTGTAAGATCCTAAGTCCATTGGGGGCTTGGCACATCTTGCCTCCTTAACAAGGGAAACATCTTTCAATGTTGTTTCCTTGTACTTTATCGACAGTATTGGCGTACAATTATACTCCCACTAAAGTGGGGGCTAAATGTAGTGTCATAAAATTATGATCCTAGCAATTTTCAACTGCATTAGGGTCCTCACGCACGCAAGATAGAATCCTCTATCCTGATCGGAGACCGGAGATTGCTCAACCCTCAGAAACAACTTCTTTCTTGGCCTTTGCATCACCCTGTCTGCACTCTTCCCTAGAGAAAGGGGTAGGACAAGTGCGTGGTGCCCCTGTCCCTACCCTATTTTGGGGTAGGAGTCTTCCTAGGGGTGTATTGGGCGAGAAACTCCCTCGGTGCCGGCCTGTGATGAAAAATCAAATCCACTAACATATATTTAAGGGGCATTCATCCTCTCATTTGCATAGGTGGAATGAATTGGATAAGTTCAAGTTGCATGAGTGATCAAGCATTCAAGAGCATTCAAGCATTCTTTTCCAGTATTGAGCATTCTCAAGTCTCCCTTCAAGGCTAGGTGTTGCATTCAAGTCAAGGATTAAACCATTGAGGAGGAGATTGATTCCAAAATTCAATTCCACACAAGCATTTCTATCAACATTGCTATCACAACCTCCCTTGAGGTGATTTACAATTCAGTCTTTCATTTACAGCTTCTAGCAAGTACTTTCTTTCATTACATGGTTAATTCCAAAATTGCGGTTTGAACTAAAGGCAAACCCCCAATGCCAACCCATTTTCCTCTCTTTTGTGGGTGTAGGTTGTAGGTGCGCAACTGTACTTTCCAATTTGGACTCCATTTGCAGAGGCAGAAAAACCCTTTTCATTTTGCGGATTTTTCGGAGGACCGTGTACGTTCCCACCATAGTTCGGGAAAATTTTCCTCAAATTTGCAAGGCAAATTTGTCTCAAAGTATTAATGTCAGATTCAAGTGCTTAGCTTCATCCCATATTCTGATCTCAAGTTATAATCAATTGTTTGTCACTTTTGCACTACATAATTCAATCAGTTTCTTTCCATTTCAAATAAGGAAGAGGGGATCAACTTATCATTTCCATTTCATTTAGAATTCAATCTTCATCTTTGAAGATTGAATCTAGTGAATTCTCCTCTCCTCTTCCCAATGTAATTTGGTGAAAAGTGTTTGAAGGGTAATCAATAGTGAAACTCTCATCTCTTCTTGAGGAAAAGGGTAGTTTTCCTCTTGATCTCATTATTCACATTTTGCCACATTAAAGTGGATAAATGAATGAATTCAAAGATATAAAAAAAAATGCACCAGTTTACAATGAAACTTCAGTAAACTCAGAAAAAGGGAAAATTTGAATGCTTACAAATTGTTCAAATTAATTCCAGCAGCAGGGCAAATAGGAAAATTATGATAAATGAGGCATCCCATAACAAAACCGAAAGGCATAACATTCCAGCAGTAAGTACCCCATGGACATGTAAATGCTATTTTGTCTTGGTTCTCAAGTGCTATTTTGATTTGATTATAGCCTGAGAAACCGTCTATAAGTGATAGCATAGCATAGCCGGCTGTTAGATCTACAATTGTGTCGATGTTGGGTAGAGGAAAGTTATCCTTCAGATAAGCCTTGTTGAGATCCCTGAAATCTATACAAATTTTGATGCTTTGATCTGGTTTGGATACAAGTACAATGTTAGAGATCCATTCCACATAATCTATGGGTCAGTTGAATCCTACATCAAGTAACTTCTTTAGTTCTGCTTTAACCAATATGGTGACATGCGTGTTCATTTTTTTCATTTTTTTCTTGATTGGCTTAGCTCCTGGAGCTATAGACAGGTGGTGCATGATCAAATCTGGATCTACCCCTGGCATATCTGCATATGATCAAGGAAAATTGATTTGCTTTTCTTTCAAGAACTTGGTGAAGTCGGGCCTTTCTTGTCCTGTTAATGACTCTGTCAAGTGTATGGTCTTTGATGTTGTTTTAGTGTCGATGTTGATTGATTGAGTTGGTTGAATCAATTGTTGATCTCTCCTGATAATTTTCAGGAAGAGTGTCAATTCTCTCATCCTTTGGCACCTTAAAGAGGTTTTTACCATTGGATACATCCTTTGTTTTTACTTTTTTATGATCTAATACTACCATTAAATGGTTTTCACTATTAGATCAATTTTTTATTTTATTCATTTTGCGACTAAGAGACTTGGGACTCTGCTGATTTATAATTTATGAGATTCGCTAGTGGAATATGTTTCCGGGGTTATGGAAAAAAGGTAATGAACAATGGTTTCATCATCTTGAAAAATAGGGATATTGAGTGACTCAATTTGTTCCCAGTCAATGAGCTCATGATATATTAATGGTAAGGGATCATCTGGCAATTTAAGGTCTACAATAGTGAGGGTCATAATAGATACATTGTCAAAATTGGCATTAGTGAGGTCAAAGTCTATGATGGCACCCTCTTCAGAATGTATTTCTCTCAGAACTTGATCATCCTCACTAGAGTCATCGATATGTTGTGATCCAACTTCAAATGGTCTAGCTCCTGAACCTTGTCCATCATAAGATATTAGTGTGTAACTTTGGATGATAAGGATCTCTTTTTCATCACAAGATATTTCATCGGATGAATCCCATTCCCACTCATGCGAGTCGGTCTCAGAGCTAGCCTGTAGCTTGTGGATCTATTTATATAAATTCTGAGTACCTCCTCCCTTTTGATAGCAAGCTCTTCTTGTTGGCATTCATCTTCTTCTTCCTTTTGTTTGTGGATTATTTCTTCCGCTACTTGTTTTTGTATCAATTCTTGTGATGATTTTTGTTGTCATGCTGATTTTTTGTTTGGTTGATGATGTTGTTGTTGATCCCATGGTTGATTGTGTAGTCCATAGCCTAGGCCTTATTTGTCCTTGGCTTGCTTTGAATGAGGTTGAATTGGTTTTGTGATACCTTCTTGGCGCTTACCAACAAGACCCTTTCCTTTGTATCCCATCCATTGCATGATTCTGAATCCATTGCCATATTGTTATGTTGGGATTGTGATATCAACAATTGCTTCTTGTGTGTCTTCATCATCTTTGTATAACCAATTCAGGACATCCTTCTCCTCTGTTTCATCTACTAGGGTGTCATCTTGGATGAACGCACCATAAAATATTTTGATGGGTTGTGAAGATTTTTGTTTTGTTGCTGATGGTTGTCCATGAGATCTTCATGATATGGGTAGTAATTGTGATAGACAAAGGGATTCAAAAGAGTATTCCCCCATGCCTTTGTCTTTCACCTATATTTTATTTCCAACATCTATGGATAAAGACTTGAGTTGATCCACATTTCTTGATGATGTGGAAGAGAGGGCTTCTCTATTATGTGGTACTTAAGCATTTTGAGCTGCTTTTAGATTTTTGCAATACTGAAAGGGATTTGTGTTTGCTGATAGTGATATTTCTTGCCCATTGTAGGGAAACTTGAGACATTGGTGATATGTCGATGGTACTGCTTTCATCTCATGAATCCAAAGACAACTCAAGAGAATGTTGTAAGATAAGTCTATATCCAAGACTTGACAAATGGTATCCTTCTAAATTAGTTCCACTTGAATGGGCAACACCACCAGTCCTTTTGTTGCTCTTTCGTCATCATCATATGATTTTATAGTTATCTTCTTTTTAGGATCAATAGAATTTTCTGAGAAGCCCAATGCATGGATAGGTTTTAGAGTACATATATTTAGACTAGCTCCTCCATTAATTAGCACATATTTTATCTGATGTTTATGAACCAACACTTCAATATGGAGCGGGGTATTGTGTGGATGATGCAAAGAGATGTCGTCATGTTTTGAAAATGATAGGTTATGAGGTGTGGTCAAATTTACCACCATGGCTTAGAATATATTAATGTCCAGGTCATCTGGAACCGTAGTGTGAACAAGAGCTCTTTCTAAGATATCCTTGTGTACTAGTGAAATTTTGAGCAACTCTAGTATTGATATCTGGGATTGTGTTTTCTGCAATTGATCTATCAAACTGTATTGATTTCTAGGATTTGTTACTATTTTGGAGGTGCCCCCTTTCAATACATATCTGGATTGGACTCTTGTAGCCACATTTACCTAGACATGTTCTTGTTTGTCTTTGATTTTGATGACATTCACTTGATTATCACATAATGATATGTGATTGATAGTATTGTTGTTATACAGATGGTTTATGCGGGCCCCCCTTTTATTGTTTGATGCTCCTCCCTTATCATAATTAGGGAGGGGATTTTTGAAAGCTTCATGATCATTGTTGATTTTATGGCCATCTACTGTTATGGTACCCTTGTCTAGTAAATCTTGGACCAAGTTTTTCAACCTTAGGCAATCATTTGTACAATGCCCCTCGTTTCTATGATACTCATAGTAGTGCACGTCATTCCACCATGAAGGTTTGACTTGTGGTTTGAAATCCCTTGTGTTTGGCAATGTAATGAGTTTGTTTTCCAACAATTCTTGAAATGTTGATTCAAGAGACTGTCCCAAAGGTGTGAACTTCCTTTGATATGGGGTAGGTTTTGTGTTAGTGTTGTTTCCTTGATTTTTTGTTCCTTGATTAATAGTTCCTTGATGGGTGTTTCCTTGATGAGTGTTCGTTGGAGTGGTACCTAATAATTTAAGTACGAGTTGTTTTGATTTAACATGAATAGCGTCTACTACACCATCATTGACGACATTCTTATTCCTTGTCCAAAATTGGGATTTGTCTGAATTGTTGTAGTAGTTGTTGTTATAGTTGTTTAATGAACTAGCACCTTCTTTAGAAAATTTCAAAGTTCCCTATTTGATTAAGGCCTCTTCTATCAGGATGCCATTTTCGATCAACATTTTAAAACTAGGTAGACATTGTAGTTTAAGTTGATAGCTCATCTTGTCATTAAGATCATCTATAAATATTTCCATTTTCTCTTTTTCAGGTACGGTTCAAGGATATCTAGAGATCAATTGTCTCCATCTTTGCAAGAACATCATGAATGATTCATTGTTCTTTTGTTTTGAGTTGCAAAGGTCAAGCATGGTAACCTCGTGTTGAATGTTATAAGAATATTGCCCGAAACAATTTTGTTCACCAATTATTCAAATGATTTGATGTGAGGTGTAATTTTTGAAAGCCATTCCAACGTTTGTCCTCCTAGTCTTCTTGGAAATAATCTCATCATATAAGTGTCATTGTGGGCAAAATCCAAGCTCATTATGCAAAATTCCCTTATATGATCGCGGGGATCACTTTTTTCGTTGTATTTATCATACTTTGGTATTTCAGAGTTTGGTGGGAATAGTGCCATGTTCAGACTTCGATCAAATGGATAAGGACAAATATCCTCTAAGGAATATCGTGTGGTGGTTCCTTGTTGCATGTCTTCCATTTGTTGTTGAAGCGCTTGTAGTTGTTGCGTAAGTGTAGTAAGGGGATTGTTTCTAGTATTGGTATCCTAATGGTTTGTGCCACCTTGATTATTAGTGACATCTTGGTCATTGGCATCATCATGATCATGCATATTATTATGATTAGTGTTATAGGTGTGTGTTCTCGATTTGTTCTTTTTTACGCTCTCAGTTTGTTTTGGCTGATCTGTGTCAAAATCCTCAGGGATCTTGATACCTTTGCTAGATAACAGTTTGTTTGTCTATTTCAATGAGTTTCTAGAGGATTTTGTGTAGGCTAGGGTCTTGTTGTGCCTCCTCAATAACGTCATCTATTATATCTTCCTCTTTCATATTTAGGTAGTTTTTCCAAGTGTTAAATTCTCTACTTCTCATGCTTGATTCAAGTTCGTCGTCCCACTCAATATTTTTATGGGATTGTGTAGAAACTAGAATTACTCTATGTGATTCAAGAAGTGATTGGATCTTTAGGAAGATAAGCTATGTTGATCTTTCCTCCTTTGGTGAGGCATTGAGAAAATGCTGACTTTTGTTCAAAGACATGTGCTTGTAAAGTTTCCTCGTCAAACTCAGTTCCTTTACCATATAGATAGTTATGAAAGCGATCTAAGAAAGTGCGATGTTTTAGGAAGATTTTACAGTTTATGTAGAGAAATTTCATTCCTTTTAAGATTTTCTCTTGGCTTGGTTGTTTTCTCTTCAAATCAATTTTCTGATGAAGATTCTTCCTCTTTAAGTATTGAGGAGTGGTCATACAAGTGATCAAGGTTGATAATTGTTAATAGGTTGATGTTGATAACAAATACTTTGTTTGGATACTCAAGCTCACTAAGTTTGAATAGAGGGTTTGATATGCCCCCTTTTTTGTGACTACGCGTGTCAAATGATATGATAAAGTTCCCCAATTTTGGAAACTTGATTTGACTAACTTGAATACCTAACTAGGTATGCTATGTTGATGTTGATTTGGATGAAAACTTATGATCACTAGATTGATTCCTCTCTTATTTTAAAGATGAAAATCTGTTTGAGATAGTTAAAAATGAAAGACCTCTCAAAAGGGTACTTAGATTTATTTTTGGATTCTAAGAATCTCTGTTGGATAACCCTTTGTTCCAAATGCGCTAATCAAATGCACTATAGGATTGTTTAAATGCACCATAATATATTTTAGATGTGCCACAGGATGTTTCAGATGCACTACAAGATGTTTTATATGTGCCACTGTTTTGGTTGTATGCGCTATTCTGTGTTATTTCTAATTTTGACTTAAGTTTTCAAATGTTTTTGGATGTTTGATTTTTTTTGCAAGATGTTTTAAGAATTATAACAAAAATACACAACAAGCATGAAGACAATGGTCATTTTAATTCTAAACATTGAGTGTATGTTTGGAAGGAAGTTAAGTAGCGGAACAACTTCCTACACTAACCTTAAGAGGAGGGTAATGCAAAAAAAATTACAAATCATCACAACAGTTACATAAAACATAAATAGATACAATAACATTCAAACCATAACACAGTGATTTATGTGGGGATAACCCTTTCGGGAGAAAAACCCCACCCTCCAAAATCAACGCAATATATTATTCCACAATAAAAAATAGATTACAATATACTTGCAAAGAAAACTCTTCACAGGAGTACCACTAATCAGAGATTCAGAGGTAACTCAATAGCCATAAGACTCTTACACCCAACCTCTATCTCACGCACCTCATATATAAGAGATACAATACAAGAAATCATCAAATGGTATTACAAAACCATGGGCTAAAACCACCCAATAAGGTGTAGCTGACCTTATCTCCCTTCTAGATGCCCTATGACATGTCCCTCCCTTTTTACAACTCATTTACGTGTTCGATGTATTTTATACTTCCTATTTCAGGAGTACAAACTTCCGAAGGCCATAACTTCTTAACCGTGTGTTTGATTGACGAACCGTTTGAAGCGTCAGAAAGCTCATGAATTACGCTATTGCCTTGTAAACCACTACACCATTTACACCCACTTTTGAGGGTATTTTTAGGCCTCTAAAGTCCTCAAAATCAAAATTAAACCTTTCATTGGACTCCTCCAAAATGAAAAATTTAATATCTTCAAAACTAGCTGTGATCTTATGATGTAACTTTACCAGAATGCTTATCTAGCCAACCAAAAGCTTCAGGGAGAATTTTGTACTATTTCATGCTCAAATGAAAACTTACTATAAATAGTAACCACATGTAAATGCAAGGTTGGGACACCATTTTCCCAACAATGTTTGTTTGAGGATGTGTTCAAATCCCCAATGTTTTCATTGGTTTAGACACAAGGAAAACACACCAAGTAGACTCTTAATCAAGGGTCATCAATAATACCATAGCCCACATCTTGATACTCCTTCAACTCAAACAATCGTGTCACCCCCTAAAGGGCGCCCATTTTTTTGCCTTTTTTCAGAAATTAACTCAAAGAGGATTGCTCCTCAATTGAATTATTATCTTGGGAGATGTATGGTGAGTGTCTTGGGGGCGGATTCTTCCCCACCCTTGCACTATGATATTATCCATGTCTAGATACTGACTCGATGAGGCTTCTAGTTCTAAAGTTCATAATTAGACTTCCGTTTGGTCTTCAATGATAAAATCCCTCGAGAGGCTTCCCGACCTTTAGAAAAAGGCTTTACATATTTCAAGGATACTGGGGGAAAACTAATCACTGAGAAAAATCATTGGAGGGGATTTTCATCAACCTCCACATTTGATTATAGTGGGTTGGAATACTTGGTGATAAATTCATTCCCCTCTCACCGGCCTTATGGGCTTCTAGGGAGGGCACACTTGCTAAAGGATGTATCTTATTTGCTAAATTGAAAGAAAACAAGTAATGGTGTGTTTGGATTTTTTATCACCCAATTAAGGGGAGAGCATATTCCTAACACCTTTGATGCAATGCAAACAATGGTTCCTTTTAGTCCTTTCAAATCAATGATTTTCTAAGTCCTATTTGGAGATGTTTCTCCAACAAGCATGGTGTTCTTTTTACCCCAAAAAGAAATTGATTTTCTAAGCTTAGGAAATGAATTCCTCATCAACAAAATAAAATCACTTTGCAAGAAATGAAAATCACTTTGCAAGATTTTGAAAATAGCTTGTTCTTTTTAATCTTGCAAGAAATAGGTGGATTGCTCTTGTCATCCTTTGGAAAAAATAAAATTGTCTTGTTTATTTTAAACCCAAATAACAATGATCTCCCTAAAAAAATTTGAAACTTGTTGTTCTTTTCAAGATTTTTTGCAAAAAGCAGTTGAAGTTCTTTTTACAACCCAAAGAAAAGTGAAGTTCTTTTTGGGAGCACTGAATAGCAATGAGGTTCCTTTTAAACTTTGAGAAAAATGGAAGTGAATTCTTTTTAACCAATTTTTTTTTTAAAAGTAAGTTAAAAAAAAAGTAAGTTAAAAAAAGATTTAACTAATCTCCCTCAAATCCTACTAAACCACCATGAAAACCTACAAGGAAAACTAGTTAGCAACCTGCAAAGAAAATTTGGTGGGCTAGACAAGCCTAAGTGTTAGACCCTATTACAATTTCCTTCTTTGTTTTATATGCGCTAAAACAGAGAGCATATGCATCACATAATTCTACAAATACGCTACACAATCCATCATATGCGCCACACCAATAGGTATATGCACCACAAAATTTGATAGATGTGCCACATAAACAATAAAATGCGCCAAAAGAAATATTTTATGCACCAGAACATATGTTAAATGCGCCAAACTGAGGTAATGCGTGTTTTAAAAAAATTCCCGTGTGTGAACCTGTAGAGAAAAAACTAGAAATGTCTAAAAATGGGGTTGGGCCCCACGATGGGCGCCAAAAGTGTATGCCAAGAAGTATGGAATCCTGCAAATGAGAAACAATTCAAGCACACCAATGAAACATTATATTAGAGGTTAGAATCATAAACAAGTTAGTGAAACAAAATCTCTAAATCCATCTCATTGTTCTCTCTCCAAGGATCCTTCAAATCAAGGTGGCTCTCAGCTTGGAAGAGCACTTGATCTCTAGGATGACTACCTAAAGAATGAGGGATATGTGATAAAAGATCTAAATGTAAATGCAACTAAGATCTTAGCATGTGAATGGATATTGAAACTAGAAAATGATATGGTGCAAGATGATGAGATTGATATGAAGCTAAACTAGCATGAAAATGATATTAAGATGAAGCTAATATGATATGCTATCCTAACATGATGATTCTATGATAATACTAAGATATGATAAAGAAACTAACATGCTATAAAAATGTGATTGTTATCTAAAATTCTTAAGCTTATGAGAGAGGAAAATGCAAATTCTTGATAACCTAGATGTATAAAAACTTGGATATGTAAAATAGAGGAAATGAAGCTCTATTTATAGAAGAATTGGTCAAATGGATGACAACGACTTAATTGGCTTGAGAAGGGTTAGGATAGAAATTTATCAATCCATGTGGGGCTTTCAATCTAATATCAAGTTGACAAATGCCACCATGAGGAGGGTTGAGAGGATGTTAAGTAAGCATTGGATGCTTATTAAGCTTGGGGGATTAACCATAAGAGGATGAGCCAATGGATAAAGCTATTATCCAAGGAGAAGGTTATTGTCCAAGAGTTAAACTCTTGTGCAAAGTTGAAAGATGGTCAAAGGTGTTATCACTATTTAAGAAATGGGTTTTCTATTCCCATAATTGGCTAAGTTTTTGAAATTTTGAGTCAAGCACACTATCAACTACTTCAAGTCTGTGTTAGGTCTTAAGGGTTTAGGGTTTCAATTTTAAAATCGTTTAATGTTTGATAAAAAACCCTCTGGTTTCTATTCTTGCATTACTTTATCCACTTAAGTAATGGGTCTTGGGGTCATGTGAAGTGTCCCCCCTTCGTCATTTGCCTAGGCGGTTTTTGAATAATTGTTAAAAATCTATGCCTTATGCTTTTTTCTTTCTAATGTTATCGGGCCCAGTAAGTGTCATGCAGCTCTCAGATGGATCTACGACTTTCACCATTTTGTTAGGCAAAGTTGCGAGTGCTTTAAGACTTGTGAAATAGTGAAAGGAAAAAGCATGTTCAAATGGTGCGCATTTGGTTTGGTTTAATGAGACTCCATCTCGTTCAAGATCTAATGGCTGGCATTGATTCGTAGCTGAAACTAGCAAGTGAAATACCTTTCACGAAATGGCGAAAAGGATTGGCGAGACCCGACAGTGGAGACTTTTCAAATGGTTAAAAGGTGATCAAGTTCAAGAGAGATCGACGGTTCACGTTGTTTCGTGGCCAATAGGTGCTCACGTGTTATGCCTTGCGAAGCAGCGAAAGGTTTTTTGGCCCGGGAAAAGGGGTTCATAACCGGTGTAACTGATGTGCAAGTCTATCTGATCTGATGGCTAGCGCAGTTTCGTAGGAGAAAGGTGCTTGACAGATAGCTTTCGCGAAATAGTGAAATGACATGGTGCTCCAAGCAGGCAGTCTAGTTGGTCGAGATGGCAAATTAGATAAGGACACGTGGTAGAAAGTCAAAGTAGTTAGCAAGTTGGATCTAAGGATTAAAAGGTGGGTCCAAGAGGATGACTCATATTGTGAGATTAGGAAATGACCTGGCAGATGCAGGTGGCAAGGAGGAGGTGGAATCTGATGTTTTCTCTCAACAAATAAAAGGTTGACATGTTTGTTCAGGAATGACTAGACACCAAGTGGATAGAGCTGAGTCAGAGGGCCCACGTCTGCCGAATCTTAGTAGGTTGTTAAGAATCAAGCAAGTCAGATGTAATCTAACGGTCCACGTGTATTCACGAAGGTAAAATGCTTGTGCTTTAAAACCTGCGAAACAATGAAAGGTTTTTGGGGCCTGAAGAATAGATAAAGCGTGAAGGTAAAAGGGGATCAACTCCGTTTTGATCCAAGGGCTCGCGTTGTTTTGTGGCTATGAATTAACCGAGGGATATGCTTCATGAAATGGTGAAAGAGAAAAGAAGGTTCTTCCTAGTGTAATGCTAGATGGTGACGTGTCGATTGACACGTGGTTTAAAAGGGATTGAAGGCCCACCAAGGTGTAACTAGCAGTTATAAGGGAAATACAACATGTGGCTGACTCTAAACTAAACTCGAAGAGTTTTCCAAGGCTAATGGCTGAGTGCCACGTGGTATTTGGTAACCAGTAGGAGAGCAGGTAAGCGATGCAAGCATAAAGGTCTCGCTTAAAGGATGGTCATCTCAGGATTGATCCAATGCTTCGCATTGTTTCATGGCCCAAAGTTGAAAGTGGGTTAAGCTATGCGAAATAGCAAAAAATCATTAGTCGTCAGGATGAGGCACGGTTAGTGGAAAAGGTAACGGTCCCGGTAAGGGTTAAAGGCCAGGCGGTTAGAGTCTCATCTAACACCTGGCGTAGCTTCGCGAAAGAAAAGTGCTTGAGGGATAAAGCCCGCAAAATGGCGAAAAGGAAGTAGGGCCCAATGTAAAGGCAGAGATGTTAAGATAGTGTAAAGACCGATCACATTCCATTTGATCGGACAGCTGGCGTGATTTCGTTAAGTGAAATTGCTAGGATGTTATGCTCTACGAAGTGGTGAAAGAGCGAAAAGGAAAACACACAGGCATATTGTGACCTGTTGGAGCGAAATTTTTGAATTCTTCTATGAATTCAATTCTGAAGGGATGACTGAAGCATGCGGTATCAATGTTGCATTTAAGAGCCCGACTATCGTATATGATCTCATATCAATTGAATGAAGGTATCATTCTAAAGAATAGTTGTAGAGAAGCGGTCGCAAAGCTAATTTCTTCAGTTGCAGAGCTAATTTCTTTAGCTGCAAAGCAAGTTTCTTTGAGCAAAAAATAGGTTCTCTTATACTCTTGTTTGGCATTTACTTAAGCGGTGTGTTTTAATTAAGATCTTGATTTGTCACTGAATAGTTGGGGGTAATAGTTAGATTGCTTGCATAGTTTTTAAAGATGGCACCTAAGAGAGAATTCTTAGGAAAGGTTAATTACCAGGAGAGGGCTATCTGTGATGACTTCCTTGAATAGTTGACATTGTCAACTAATGTGGCCGCAAAGGTAAAAGAACTTGTGCCAAGAGCTCCTCGCCTAAAAATAGGGGACGAATTATATGATAAGGGTATCTGGCTAAGAGACCCTCAAATTGGGTTGTCTGGGTTGGGATTGTTTAAAGTTGGATTTGGCATGAGAAATTCCTCAGCCCCGCAGAACAGTATCTGGGAGTTGGATGTTGGCAAATTAGTGGTCCTTGGAGTATTCATGGATGTGGATCTCCTAACTCAAATTGCACACAACTATGACCCAATTACAAGGAGTGTTAAAGATATAAATGAGAAAACCCTCATTGAAATAAATAATTAGGAGTTTAGAAATGCTTTTGGGCTTAGTGAATTTACTAATTTTCTAGAGCCTATTAATTTAAAATCACTAGCTCAGGTATACAGTGTGCAAAGGAACCACCTTAGAAATGGGCCTCTCAAAGAATTCTTTATGAAGATAGGTGGGTTGACAGTTGTAGGACCCAATACTGAAGAGCCCTTCTCATTAAATCTGTTCACCCTTAGGGCCAAGGGATTATACTGGTCACTTTGCCAAATTTTAGGAGAGGATGCTGAGGCAAATATGCCCACTCATTACATGCCGATGGTTGCTCAGATTTTGAATCCTTCTCTTGCAGTGACCTTTGATTATGCTTCCTTTATCACTAATGCTATCCATGAAGGATTAATAGGAATAAAGAATGGGAAGGTAGATAGGCCTTTTGGATGGTATTCCCTCTTCATGCATTTATTTTTATTCAAGGGTGGTGATTATTTTGCAAGTGGAATGGATCTTGTACAAGAGAGAATGGAGAAAAGATGCCAGTGCAGTTATGGAGTACAGTACTGTCATGGGACAGAGAAGATGCAAGCTTCTTAAAGTTTGATAAGTGTTTTGCATCTAAGATTAGGACTCTCCTCTGTTTAGAGAATCCAAGAGTCCCCAAGGTTCTTTTGGAATTTATTAGGCCAAAAGAGTAGAGAATATAAAAATTGTCCACAATTGGGGTGACATTTACTTATACCCTGTCTCCACAGTTTTCAAAGTATATGGTTTCATAGGTACTCCATTTTTGTCACCCTATCAAGTCCCTCTTAAAGTGGGAATTACAGAGATCCCCAGGCAGATTGGTGGTGTGAAGGAGTCAGAGTTAACAGGCAGAGGTAAAGGGACCATTTTCCCTATAGTTACCATAGCACACCAATTTGTGATAATTAAAGGAGGTTGGAAGTGTTTTGAAAATTTCCTCCAACCATATCATTTGTCAACTGCAGTATCCCGGTGTGCTAACCCTGAAGACTTCTTCAATGGCATGTTTAGAAAAAGGGCAATATGTAGAGGTAAACCCCACCAATTCTAGTTTCCTGAAGACCTCATTAGGAATGAGTTTGATCTAGATGAGTAAGAGTTGAGGAAGGAAAAGTGGGTGGCTTATAAAAAAGCCTTAGACTTTGTACACCAATTTGATACCAACTATGACCCATTGTCTAGCTTTCACCCTTTCGAGGAGAAGATAAAGTTCCTAATTCTTTGTTTTGAGGATGTGATGCAGACTTTGAAGGAAAAGAGGGAGGTTGTAATTAAAAACAACCCTGAGAAAGTAAGACTGGTTCTAAGTAGGTCTGCATCCACTAGAGCAATCCCTCCTGGTGACTACATGTTGCATAAGAAGTCCAATTACAGTGTGTTGATGCCTACAATAGGGGAGCCCTCTACTTCAAAGGGGAAGAGGAAGATACAAGATGTCATTGACATTCAAGATAGCCCAAAGAAACAAAGAGTGGGAAATGAAATACAATCTGATGAACCTTTGTACTCTCCATCTCAATCCCCTATTCATGTAGGAGATGAATAGGCAGCAGTTGAGCAACTGTTGTAGTTAGGGAGCCTTGGAGAGATAGCATATACATATGATGAAGTGGAAGAGGGAATGCCAGAAGAGCCCCCTACTGCTGATATGAACATCACTGCTAATGAGTTCAAAGGCCAGGAGTAGGATCCTGAGATCAAACAAGCCAGTGAAGATTTCTTGGTTGATGATAACTTTGTCACATTAGAAGCTTTCATGCAATTTGTGTGGAAGCAAAACATTGACAAATATAATGCAAGGTGTGAAAAGAGAAAAGGTGAGCAGCCCCACAGAGATCCAGCTATGGTTGAGGAGGAAATAAAGCAAGAAATGATTGATGAGTTTAAGACCATCACTGCTGAGCAAGGAAGAGACATGGTGGCACAGGCTGGGGTACTCATTCTCCTCGAGTGGGACATAGCAGATGCCTTGGTATTAGAGGTAGTAAGAAAAGAGACCAAACCTATGGAGGGAGTCACTTTCAACAAAGACAATGTTGCACTGGTCATGTGGTCTCTTAAAAGAGATGAGAATAAGAGAAATAAGGACACCTTAGGGTTGAGTTACCTTGGTGGAATGATAGTAAAAAGAGTTCAGAGCACTGGGGTAGTGGAAGCTGCTAGCACTGTGCTAGAGACTACAAAGTTTAGTGTAGCAGTAGCAGAAAGGGAGGCTAAGGAAAAGGCAGATCTCCAGGTTAAGCTAGAGATAGTTTTAAAAGCCTATAATAGTGCCAAGGAAGAGGTAAGGGGTAAGGACAACATCATTACCAAGCTACAAAGCCAGTTGGCAGGACAGTACCATCAAGGTGAATCTTCAACATTGATGATCTCCTCTTCTCCTGCAAGGCCTCCACCTACCAGCCCCATTATTGAGTTTCCACCATCTCCAACACCTTCTAGCTCTCAATTGGTTGAGATCACTCCTCATGAATTGAAGAATTTAAAATAGGCTCAGGCCCTATATGCAAATAAATATGAGGAAAGAGTAAGGGCTACAATTTTAAGTTTTGCTGACACCATAGGGGCCTCATTATTGTATAACAACATGAACATGATTCTAGATATGTGGAATGAGCTTAATGGAGATAAGGTTGTTTTAATGCCTATTTTTGATAAGTGGAAGCCTAGAGAGTAGGATTTGGAGCTTATTTGTGTATCCTATGATGAAGCAAGGGCTGATCCTATTATCAAATCCACTTGTGACACCACAAAGGATCTAGTAAAATTAGCAGAAGGAATAGATAATGCAGACATGAAGATCAACTTGTACAAAAAGGAGTACATTGATCAGGTTTTTGAATTGCTTCCAGGGGGTTTTGTCAGCCCAAATCAATTGAAGGACAAACAAGTATGGCTTAAGGAATTAGAAGCCAAATTGTCAGTTAGAATAAAAGGAATTATTAACTTAGAAGATGCTTCCTTCTTTGTTGTAACAATTGAGGAGATAGAGAGAATCAAATCTCATTATGGTTTTCTCAATTCAGAGGTTAACAAAATGAGGAATTCTTGAAAAAGGTTAGCCAAGGCAAAAAAAAAAGTGATTAACTTTGCATGGCCAGCTGATGATGTATACAATGAGTGGACAAGAAAATATGCCATACAGGATGTAGAGCAGTTAGAAGAGGTTGCAACTGGACAACAAGTAGAAGAAGCTACGGAGGTTGAAAAGGACTTGTAACCACTTTTGTAAAAGGTTCTGTAACTAATTCTTTTAGAGAAGTAATCATTGTAACAAACTCTCCTAGGAAAGTTCGAAGCTATGTGCATCCATGTTGTTATAAATGGATACCAAGGCTTGTAAGAGATGATCGCAAAAAATTGTAAGAAAATGTTGCAGAAATTTGTCTGGGCTTTTCCAAGTTTTAATGGAGAATATTCGAAAGTTTTTGTAATACTTTTTGAAGAAAATATCAATATATAGACCATCGGTTTTGAGTTTAAACTTCGTGTCATCTTCAAATGTGTTTGCAAGTATTTACTGTTTCATTCTAAATAATCTAGGGTTATTTTGTTTGAATAAGGGTTGTAAGGCAACTTTCAGTAGATATTTTTCTTAGCTTTTCTCTTCAGGAGGGGAATTAAATATGCAGGAATCATTTCTACCAGTAAATTCTTTGTGGGATGCTTTGAATCTTGATTAGCGTAGTTTAATGTGGTATGAATAAATTCTTATGTGTGTTAGGCATATATAGGGATCTACAGAAGCCAAACTAATGGGATATGTAGAGATATTTGATTGTGGAAGTATTGTTTGAATTTAGATGACTCTGTGACCTTGGATAAGGCACTGGTATAGATCAAGGTTGTCTATTACATATTTTGTAGGTCAATGTTGAACATGAGTACAATTTTCATTCCTTTGTTTCAGTTAGTTTTAAGGTGATTAGATCCACTGGTTTTTGGGACTGGTTTGCTGTGGATTTATCTTTTAAAAGTGTGAATTTAGTTCACAAAGGTATACCCGCCTGGACTTTGAATAAGTCCGAAGTGTAGAAGGTTAATCAAGCCTTGTCATATGTTGTCTTGGAAGTCTCCTTCTCTTTAATATCTCTCCTGCATACAGAGTTATCATGTCATTATAGGGATGTTAAAGTGAATCAGATTTTGAGAACAACAAAAGTGGCGACTCTGCTGGGGAGAGTCACATTAAGAATCCAGACGCAGATTTGTGCTTAAATTTATAAAGAAAATCATTGTGTTTGTGGAATTGCAACATTTTATTCTAAGCTTGTTTTCATAATTCCCATAGTCTTGTGGGTCGCGACTCTGTTATCTTGGAACTAGTCCTTATGAAATACAAATCATTCTAAAAGGAAGACAAGCATAATGCGAGGAGGAAAAAACACTAGATCATTCATGAAGAAGCATCCTCGTGAAACTTTGCAAGAAGGTTTGCCAAAATAGTCACGAAGAGGTCAGAAGAGATCAGTGCTTCACAAACTATCAAATGCTGCTTGGGTGCAAAAGAATAACAATACCGGTAAGATACCTGATCAACCTGTTTATGCAAAGTCTAATTCTTCTTCCAGAGAATCTGAACATGAGTACAATTTTCGTTCCTTTGTTTCAGTTAGTTTTAAGGTGATTAGATCCACTGGTTTTTGGGACTGGTTTGCTATGGATTTATCTTTTAAAAGTGTGAATTTAGTTCACAAAGGTATACCTACCTGGACTTTGAATAAGTCCGAAGTGTAGAAGGTTAATCAAACCTTGTCATATGTTGTCTTGGAAGTCTCCTTCTCTTTAATATCTCTCCCGCATATAGAGTTATCATGTCGTTATAAGGATGTTAAAGTGAATCAGATTTTGAGCACAACAAAAGGGACAAACCATTATGGGTTAGCATGGTGAAGAGATGATGTCTTGTAAGAGCATTAAAGGCTTTTTGAAGACTTTGGAGGTTTAGCTTGTGTGAAGGGAGAAACCTTCAAGGTTTTGCAATAACCTTTAATGGTTTGGAAGACTTTGGAGACTAATTTGTAAGAGCATTACAAATTTGGGGAACTCAACAAGTTAACTTGTTGAAAAGGATAAATCCTTTAATGCATTTAGAAGACTTTCTTCCAAATTTGGAGAAGTGACTTCCCCAAATTTAGGGATGTGACAGGATTAGAAGAATTAAGGCTAGTTAAGTGGGATTAGAGGGATTCAGAAGGATGCTTAGGATGCAAGTGAGAGATATTAGGATTTTAGTTAAAATAAAAATATTTATTTCAATCAAAATGAATGCAACTTGTATTTGTGGGTGTAGACACCCAAAATTGTCCAGTTTTATTTATTTAATTATCTAAGCTTAACTCTTCTATTAATTAAATAAATCTTATTTAATTATTTAATTCATTTATCCTCTTCTAGCCTTCTTTCTCATTTAAATAATTACATTTATTTATTTAAATTATCATTTTCCTAAATTAAATAAATATCTTATTTATTTAATTGATCTCACTCCTTCTATTAATTAAATAAATCTTTATTTATTTAATTAATTCATTATCATTTTCTACCCATGACACATGTCATTCATCTCTTAATTCATACACTACCTACCCCTTTCATTATTTTATTATTTCTTTTACCTACCCTCTAATCATAGCCGACCTCCTTTTACACCTCTTAATCTTATCCCTCCATTTCATATAGTGTCTTCTATATAAGGAGATGCTTCCTTCATTATCAAACCCTAACTCACTATGCATTCAACCCCCATTGACTACTTGACTACACTACGCTTTTGAACATAGGTGATCCTACTTGCAACCACATTTCCGTTCTTTGTTGAGCTCTTGTGCACATAAAATCTGAGAGCAAATATATCAAGCAAGATCAATGGAGATATGAAGAATGGAGATCCAAACCCTATTGGACATGTGATGGTATAATCTTTGTGATTTCATTTGATTTGCATTGTCTTAGGTAATCTTCATATGTTATGGTGGATCTTTGTTGTTGTTAGGCTAGGGTTTTGTGGTTGAATCCATTTAGCCTTTCAATATCGTTATTATTGTTATCCATTTTCACCATATACATTTTGGCACACCTGGTGGGACATGGATTTTTGTTAGATCTATATTTTTTGCAGATTTTTCTATCCCTATATTGCTGTTTTGTAAAACAATTTGGAGAACAACCTTGTGCAGCTAGGGTTTTGGACACAAAATCAAGATCTTGGAGAGATTTGATCATATCTCACAAACAGCTTGGAAATTTTACACCAATTTATTTTTGTAGGTTGAAACAAGTATTAGGAGCTCTCAATACAAAATTCAAAATTTTTGGAGCACATTTTCATTTTCTATGAATTTTTTATGATTTTTCATAAAAAAATAATTTTGAGAGCAAATGAGAGAACTTTTTAGATTTTCTTACATTTTTGGAAATCTCTCATAGTTATACATAGGATCTGTTCTTTGTAATTTTAATTTTGATGCAAAATATTTCCCTAAAAATCAGATCTTTAAAAATTAAGGTTTTTCCTTATTTTGATCAAATCTCACAAACAGCTTTGAATTTTGGCATCAAAGTTTTTTTGCAAGTTAGGAAAAGTATCTGAAGGATTTAATAAAAATTTCAGATTTTTTGGATCACTTGTTCAATTTATATGAATTTTTTATGAGTTTTCATAAAAAAATAATTTTGAGAGCAAATTAGCAAATTTTTTGGATTTTCTTACATTTTTGAAAATCTCTCAGAATTATACATAGGATCAGTTCTTTTTGATTTTAAATTTGATGCAAAATCATTTCTCAAAAATTAGATCTTTGAAAATTAGGGTTTTGCATTATTTTACTCATATCTCACAAACTGCTTAGATTTGTTGTAGAAATTTTTTTTATGTAGGTTTGGAAGACCATCAGGACTCTCCAGTAAAAATTTCAGATTTTTTGGATCAATTTTGCATTTTATATGAATTTTTTATGATTTTTCATAAAAAATTAATTTTTGGAGCAAATTAGCAAACTTTTTGGATTTTCTTACATTTCTAGAAATCTCTTGAAATTTTACAGGTGGTATTTTTTTAATGATGAATCAGATCTTTGAATTGGTCAACAAAATGCATTGTTGAAGGCCCCTATTTCACAAAGTCTTTTGGATCTAAAATTTACCTAACTTGTGTGCTTGCAGGAAGGGGTGATTATTTCAAACAATCCAAACTACTAATAAATCTTTGTTGTAGGTCCTTGGCAAGGTTTTTTGGATTTTTATTGTGTGCCTTGTTTTCATAGACTAGCAAACACTTCAATTGGTGCACTAAAATTGAATCATTGTCTTTTGTGTCTTGAGCAATAGGCTCTTTTTGTTTAATCTTTAGAGGGCCTGTCTTCCCATGTGGTCATTAGGACTACTAGTGAGAAGAGAATGACCCAATTGGTAGCGAGGAAAACCCACCTCTTCCGAACCACTATAAACAACTGTATTCATGGTGAAAACTATGGATAACGTGTGTTGATTAGTTCATACCAACACTATGTCTCCCCATAAACCCGTTTGATCAAATTTATTTGATCAGTTGTAGGGCGTAACCTCTACCGGCTGGGAGCCTTCTGTATTTATAGAGCTAAAAGTGCCGCATGTATGGCCACATGAGCGGATGCCCTTACTAGCACCTTTTTGTTTTAGAAGCCAAAATCCTTCTAGTTGTTGAGGCAGGAGGTCGAACCTCTGGTAGTGGCCCACACACATACGGTTCTTAGTAGAGATACAAAGTTCACCATGGGGAGTTTTCATGGGGACTGATGCTTGGCTGACCCAAGAAGTGAGTGCCGAGGGTGGAGCCAGTAAGGTCAAGCATCTAAGTATCCACTTTGAATAGCGTAGCCTCGGGGGTAAAATCTCATGTGGGATCAACAACTATTGTCTTGGCTAGCCATAAGAATTGTGCTTGACTTATTTTAAACATTCAAAACATTCAAGACCAAACAGCAAAACATTGTGTCTTTTGTGTTTTCAAGTGTATGCAAAACATTTTTACATCAAACAACACACTTTTCTTGGAGTCATTTTGAGTCTAAACACTTGCAAACATTGAGTCCTCATCAACATTGTGTCCTTTTGTCACAAAAAATAGTCAAACATTCAAATTTGGTCACAACCAACAACTTCACAAATTGGAAAAATTTTACAGTCCAGCAAACAAGAGCAATCAGTTTCGAAATTCTTGAGCTTCCTAGGTTGTTTCTCTAGGTTTTCATCTAGCATTCAACTTGTCTTTGGGTCTCACAAAGTCCATCATTGCTTTACATCTTGCATTAAATTTACATTTGTCTAAACTTGAGTCAAAAGGTCACTTGCTTGTCCTCATCATACTTTGTCAACACACTACATACAACAACATTTTGCTAAGTGGTCCTTCATCAGGGTCTATCACCTTTGGGTCTCATTCAGTCTTACTTAGAGTCAAGGTCAACTTACCTCGTCAAGAGAAACTATCCTCTCTTTGGAAGTCACACCTACTCTACTACATACATACTTGGTCTTACACTTTGGACATTGCAAGTACACTTCAGATTCATTTACATTCCATCCAACCCTTGGTCTTCCATACTTTTTCCATTTTCATCTAGTCTCACACATCTCGGTCAATACCTAGTTCATGGTTGAAACCCGTCTTCAAAAATCTAGGAGAGAAACTAAAGAGGCTCAAGAGTCCACAAACATGAGTTCTTACAAGTATGACAATGATATTTTTTTCAATTCTGATCATACTACATTGCCTGACATGGATGCCTATAGAAATATTCCAAATGTTGAGAACATGGACACTACAAACAACAATGATACACATAATGATGATATGGACAACTTTTTAGTACATTCAACAGATGTGGAAGAATCCATTATGGACCCCGTTTCAATCGATTGGTTGAGGAAATAATGAGGAGGGATAGACAATACTTCTTACAAATGATGGCACAAAGTGGAGCCAAGATGCCTCATGATTTTGACATGTCTCAAATAATGGACAATCGACCTTTGCAACAACCTCACTCCAACATGGATCAAAGGAGGCCTAATAGTGGAGGCAATAGAAGACCACATCTTGTGACTGAATCACCATCATCTTTGTTTCAAAAACCAGAGGTCCCACATACACATGGTCAAGTATATGATACTCACCTTTGCAGACCATTATGGAAGTCTTATGCAGAGAAATATGCTTAGTCACATATCAATGCTAAGGATCAACCACCAAAGCAATTGGATATTCAAAGGCATGCTCAAAATTTGGACACAAGGAAACCCTGTGTCAAATTTGGGGGCAACACATTAGAACATGACATGCCTGTAGAGTATGGTATATATGGACAAAATAGATATTTCGTTCCTCAGCATGAATCTATACCAAGTGGTCCATATATGCAGCATCACTATAGACCTCCTCCATATGAACATGTGTATGATCAATATCATCCATATATGCAACATGCTCCTCCTCCAATTGGTGCCTAAAGCATAGGGTATGGTCCAAGAAGTCGATCTCCACCTCAGAACAATTTGGAGCAACAAATTAGGGACATACAAAAGAAAATGGAGGACATAAATACACCGAAGCCAACATACACAATGAGAGACATATGTCCTTATCCATTTGACAAGAGCATTCCAATGCCTCCTTTTCTTACACACTTTGTGATGCCTAAGTTTGATAAGTATAGAGGAAAAGGGGATCCTAAGGCACACATAAGACAATTTTTCACAGCTTGCATTGAGATAGCTTCAGAAGAGACATATTTGATGAGATTATTCCCACAAAGCCTAGGCAATCAAGCTATGGAATGGTTCTCCCAACTTCCACCTGTTATTAAGTCATGGGGTGACTTAGCAGAGGCATTTATTCAACATTTCTCCTACAACATAGAGACATACATATCAGTCACTAGTTTGTGCAACACCAAGCAAAAAGAGGGAGAGTCTTTTGCATCATTTTTACAAAGATGGAGGAATCTAGCCAGCAGATGCTCTTGTGAAATTCCACAAAAACAAATGGTAGAAATGTTCACCCAAAATGTTAACAAAGAGATTGGTTATGACTTAAGGAAAGCTTGTTTGTCCACCTTCAAGGACGTCATTGAAAAAGGCTTAGCAACAAAGATGGTCCTAATTGAACAAGGAGTCAATAAGATATTCAAGGAAAACAAAGATGACTTTAAAGGAAAAGACAAGCCAAGATTTTGGAATAAAAACAAGAACACAGTCAATGATGGTGTTGTTGATGCCAATACAGTATGACCCAAATTCATTTTTTTCTGGATCAAAGCAGGTGAATACTCAAACAACTTCTAAATCACGAAGGAAGTACACTCCATTGGGAGAACCACTTGAGTCAGTTTTCAAAAAGCTAGTGGCAAACAAGGTAATCACTATTCTAGATTTTCCTCCATATGAACCAAAGGTTAAACCAAATTGGTGGAATGATGATGAATATTGTGAATTTCATAAGAGCAAGGGTCATAAGACAAGAAATTGTCATCGACTGAAGAACATCATACAAGATCTCATTGATAGAGGTGACATTGAAATTGAAGGACATTCATCCAATCAAGAACATGAGATGTTTAAGGAACCATTCCCAAAGCATGACAAGGGAAAAGCTAAAGACACAGATAACCAAACCAACTATACCAGAGCATCTTATAACTATGATTCAACCGTTAATCACATCTTGATGGACAATTATGTCTCTACCATTATCATCAAGGACAAAACCCCTAAGAATTATACCCAGAGACCCAAGATCATTCTAAAAGGAATTGGATATTCTTCTAAACCTACCTCTGAATGTCATGTTACAACCCGTCGAGGTAAAATCACTTTGCAAGGTGCTCCAGCTAAGAACACCACTTCCTCATCAACCAAACCTGAGTATGACCTTATAGAACAGTTAGGGAAGACACCCACACTCATCTCCATTCTTGAGCTCCTACGCATATCCCCCGCACATAAATCCATTCTTGACAAAATCTTGAGAGAAACTACCGTTCCTACTAATCTGAACGTGGACCAGTTTCAAGCCATGGTGGGATACCTTTCCATTCCACACTCCCTTACATTCACGGAAGTCGATAACGCCTCCGTAAGTCAGCCACATAATGCACCTTTACACATTGAAGCCTTCATACACAAACATAGAATCAAACGAGTCCTGATAGATGGAGGAGCAGGTCTAAACATTTGTACATTGAGCACTATTAAACAATTGGGATATTCCGACAAAGCTATGAATTCTACAAACAAAATTACTATCAAACCATATGATGATGAAGAGCGTTCATCCAAGGGCACAGTCATTTTACCTCTCAGAGCTAGGCCAGTTACGAAGGATGTGGTTTGTCAAGTCCTTGATCTAGATCTCACATACAACATACTCTTGGGACGTCCATGGATTCATGAGATGAGCACAGTCCCATCTACATATCATCAATGTATCAAGTTCCCACACAATGGAGTTGAAGTGACCGTCAAAGCTGATCCTAACCTATTCATATATTGCAACAATCTACAACCTCGGTCAGAAATAACAATCCTAGTCAATCGAGATTCTATTCCTTCATCAGCATATGTGGATCCAGAATCCTTGAAAGCTTTTACATCAAAACAAGTAGAGATCAAAGAAAATTTCAAATTTAAAGACATGGGATGTGGTGAGTATATATTTCATGTTGACCAACTCCCATTATCTCCTAAGGTATTCAGTCAACAGGAACAACCTACAAACAATTTGCAATGCCAAGGAATTGGGTGTGAACCACCTAGTGTTGTGGCTACTAAGTTTGAATGCAAATCTCCTCTAGTGGTGCAAGCATCTCTTGATATCAACAGTCCTAAGAGTGGTTCCAACAAAGAATCTATTGAGAATATCACCAACCCTCTTGAGAACTCATATAGCCTTACCATTTCCATTTCCACTCCACTTCCAGACTTGGATCAACAAGAATTACAAAAGCCCTTACTCATTGGGGATGAAAAATCAAGCTATGAACAGGAAAAACTAAAAGTCAAAACTAAAGAAAAGTCCTTTAGTCCAAATCAAAATCAAAAGCTATTGGACTCTGCAAAAATCAAAGTCAAGGATAAAAATCCTATGAAGAAAAAAGAGCAAGAGATGATCTCCCCTAATATCAAAATAACTGGGGGCAAAAGTTCTACAATTTTAAGTCAAAAAGCATACTTGTTGATCCTAAGTCTCCATCATGCTATCCTACTTTCACTTCTTTTCACAATCATAAGCCTTCATCAATCATCCACTTGTTCCACACATCCTTTACCTTCTGGCGATACATCATGGACCTTTAATGGAGCTTCCTTGAAGGACTTTGTTATCAAGGATGCCCAAACTTCTTTAGGTGACACGCATACGGGCCTGTGTAGTTCACACGCTAGTAATTCTATCTCAGTTCCTTTATCAAGGAAGACAGTCACTCAAGCTACACATCATTCAGTCAAGGAATGACGCAACTACAATCATAAGGTAAAGCCTCGCACATTTGAGGTGGGTGACGTAGTTCTCAAAGAAAATCCTAAAAATCAGTAAGACAGAGAAAAGAAGGGCAAGTTTGAACCAAATTGGCTTGGTCCTTACATCATTACAACAGCATATGGATCTGGGGCATATCAGCTCTCAACTATAGAAGGTTAACCTTTGGAGGATCCTATCAACAGCATGCACCTTTGTAGGTTCTACACATAGCTCTTTGGAATATCCTAATTCAAAAAATACAAAAAAATCAAAATTTTCAAAAATACAAAAAAAATCAAAAATTTCAAAAATAAAAAAAAAATCAAAAATTTCAAAAATACAAAAAAAAAAGAAAATACAAAAATACAAAAAAAATTCATAAAACATAAAAAAATCGTTACTTGGTGAAAACCTGGCAAACAGTTGCCTTGTGACACCAAAAAAAAAAAAAAAAAGTAAAGAGAAATAATTTCATCCAACGGTGAAAACCACTTCGGTGGCGCCCTGGGCAAGTACCATGGTGAAAACTGGGTCACTAGCGCCATGTGTAGAGACATTGCTCCTCCCTCCTTCAGGATTCACTTTCATCCTTTCACTTTGCACACACTCACAACCTATTCGTTCATAATAAACTTACCCATTCCCATCATGGCTTGTTATTGATCTACCCAAGATTGGTTAGCCATTCATAATAAACCTCCCTTTTCACCTCCCTTTCCATCCATAATAAATCAGATCCTATCTGTGGCTAAGGCAAATCTTACGTCTAGTGATGGGTGTGGAACTGAGAACATCACATGTTTTGAGGAGTACAGTTTCTTCCAGCTTCCTTCAGTCTATCCACGCACAATCCACAATAACGCAATATTTGCATCACAGATCCGCAATAAAGTTTCATCTTCTCTGCAATAAAGTATCAGTTTCATGGATTCAGTTAGTTTCAGATGAGACACAGCAACAACAATGGACTTCAACAAATCAAATCTTTCAACAAACTCAGACAACATATGGTTCAGTGCTATCTATCCTTTTTGTGAAAGTAAACATTGTGACCACAATCAAATAACTTATACAAGTGACAAGAGACACTAAACTTGAGGACTATAGTGGATGTTGGTGTCAAGTCTTGGTGCTATTTTGATTTTATCTTTTAGTGACATGTCTTTTAGCTTTTCCGAGATGTCTCTGACTAGAGATTTTATCTCTAGGATGTCTTTGACTAGAAAGGCGAGGATGGGGTATCGGCACCTATTTGTATTTGTTGTTTGTGGATTGTCTTTTAGTAATGCTATGACTTGTCCAAGGATATGAGGACACTGTGAGTCTAGTGTGAACTGGGGCATTCCTTGTTTGTGACTGTCTTATCTATATGCAAACAGGTACAATGACTTTCTGGGTCAAACATATGCCTCGATTGTCATAACCTACTTGCCATAATAAAGCTCAATGATGATAACGCACAGGAAGCTCTTTCACTTTCATATCTTCTATCTTCCATCCCCCTTTCTTGATTGACTTCCATCGTCCTTCTCGAGTCCGCATAGCCTGCTATCACATGACTGAGTATAATGACACACCAAAAACATTTGCATTTCATGTAGTTGCACCTGCATTACCACATATAAGCATTTCATACATACATATACATATCACAACTGCATCACATCCTCTACACAACACCTGTTAGCACAATTTACATTTGCATTATCATATTCATCTGCATTACATACATTCACATTTGCATCATGCATACACATATAAAACATAAAAGAACAAAAAAATATATATTGCATTGCATCATATACATATTTGCATCTATATCATAAACATCACATAAGAACATCTCATCACATAGGTACACATGCATATAGCTGCCACAAAGATGAATCATCTCATATATATATATATATAAAGTGTCATGATACAATGATGTCAAAATCATATGGCTACAATCACCCGCAGGTGTCTACATCATCATACAAAAATGGTACAATACTGATACATAGGGAGCCCTCTACGGCTATGATGAATTCCCTCCCTCAGAGCTGGCTAGCCTCAATGGAGTCTAAGCCCTAGAAGGACCTGCCCCAAGATCATCTCTCCTGGCCCCTGTATCCTCTGCAGCCACCCCTTGTGTCGCCCTATCCGGATAGAGGAACCCACTGATAACTCCTGCCAACACTGTTGGTAGTGCTAATCCTGTCCATGTCATGGTATCCCATGCCACATGTCCCACCCTCATCTCCAGTCCCGGATCCTAGAACACTCATCTAAGGGCATCCCTGTCTCCATCTCGATCATACGAAATCAGCTCCCCATCGATCGATATCCACAGAATCCTGTATACATCCTCCAGGGTGACTATCATCTCCCCCATCGGCAAATGAAAAGTGCAAGTCTCAGAGTGCAACCTCTTTGTTAGTGTAGTCAGCAATCCCATGTTCGCCTGAAACTCAAGCAGATATAGCATATGTCTTAATCTCATAGCCTCAATCGTAGCTCGGTCCTCGGCTGTCAACTCAGGTCGCAATCTCTGAGTCGATAGGAATCTCTCTCGTGACTCCAGCATAGACAAATACTCCTGCAGTCACACAAATCAATCATCTCAGTCCTAGTGAGACTCACTATTCATCACAAAGTGTTGCTTCTATCCTAGTGGTCTCCCTGTTCATCACAAAGTACTACGTGTTTGGCACTCCCTGTTCATCGCAAAGTGCTGCTCACATTTGCACTCACTATTTATCACAAAGTGTTGCTCATATTTTAATACTCCTTGTTCATCACAAAGTACTATATCTTGGTACTCACTGTTCATCACAAAGTGCCTTGATCTATCCTATCCTAGGGCCTCTGCTTGAGTGAATCCTCTTGAGAAGTTTCATAATTGGCAATGTATGTTCTATCACAGAATTGTCAATCCTAGCCCTATTTGTTATCTTAGTCTTCCTTAGAGGACCTGCTTGAGTGTATCCTCTCAGCAGCTTATCCAATCGACAGCGTATGTTCATCACAGAACTGCCGATTTGACCTAGAAGACACAAATTCACATTTTTGGACACAAACGTGCTTTCATGACATAAACACTCTTTTAGACCGCATAAACGTGCCTGGCACCAACGCAGACGCGCCTACACGTTTTTGACATTTTTTTGGACCCTATTCTAAGCACATTTATTACTCTACCTAGCATGCATTAATGACAACAATAAATGCATCAAAGTACAAGGAGGTTTTGTGGTACTTACTGGCTCTCCTGCCTCTGCTGGCCTTTGAAATCGGCGAACGCGATCGACTCTGTGAACCAATGCCATCGTTGCTGACTGTTGTTGCTCTATTCTCTCTCTGCACTTGGATCTCTTGGATGTGTGGATAACAATGAGGATGTATTCCCCTCGTGGTCTATCTTATAGACTACCCTAGCCCTAGCCCTAGCCCTCATTTCCGGAGTCAGTCTTCATTATCCCGTGACTCTGTCACTTTATCCGGTTAGTCCATTCTATCCCGTCTTTCTTATCAAGAGATTGTCTATGGTCTTTTCACACATTTTCATCCAATTTCTCGAGAGGGCATATCATTCCCATCTTGGGGCAACTTTGTATCAGTTCATCTTATCTTCTTTGAAACAACGCGACAAGCCGCATTATCTCAAAGAGGGGCAAAATGTAGACACCCAAAATTGTCCAGTCTAATTAAATAAATATTTTATTTATTTAATTATCTAAGCTTAATTCTTCTATTAATTAAATAAATCTTATTTATTTAATTAATTCATTTATCCTCTTCTAGCCTTATTTCTCATTTAAATAAATACATTTATTTATTTAAATTATCCTTTTCCTAAATTAAATAAATATCTTATTTATTTAATTGATCTCACTCCTTCTATTAATTAAATAAATCTTTATTTATTTAATTAATTCATTAGCCTTTTCTACCCATGACACATGTCATTCATCTCTTAATTCATACACTACCTACCCCTTTCATTATTTTATTATTTCTTTTACCTACCCTCTAATCATAGCCGACCTCCTTTTACACCTCTTAATCTTATCCCTCCATTTCATATAGTGTCTTCTATATAAGGAGATGCTTCCTTCATTATCAAACCCTAACTCACTATGCATTCAACCCCCGTTGACTACTTGACTACACTACGCTTTTGAACATAGGCGATCCTACTTGCAACCACATTTCCGTTCTTTGTTGAGCTCTTGTGCACATAAAATCTGAGAGCAAATATATCAAGCAAGATCAATGGAGATATGAAGAATGGAGATCCAAACCCTATTGGACATATGATGGTATAATCTTTGTGATTTCATTTGATTTACATTGTCTTAAGTAATCTTCATATGTTATGGTGGATCTTTGTTGTTGTTAGGCTAGGGTTTTGTGGTTGAATTCATTTAGCCTTTCAATATCGTTATTATTGTTATCCATTTTCACCATAAATAGTGGGAAAGTGCAAGTGGGAGGGAGAGGGGGGGGGGGGATTTATAAATAAATTTGATTAATTTATATACAAGAAATGATTTTAATTAAATGTAAATTAAAATTAAAATGTGGAAAGAGAATTTAATTAAATAAATAGAATTTATTCAATTAATGGAAGAAGAGGGATTTAATCAAATGTTGTATTTAATTAATGGCTAGATAGAAGAAAAGGGGATATTAATTAAACCTTAGTTTAACAAATAGGTGAATAAGAAATAATTAAACAAATAAAATTCATTTAATTAGATGGGCAAATTTTAGGCGTCTACAATAGGAAATGAAGTCCAAATGCCAAATGAAAACCAAACCGAAGCATACTGAATCCCAGAGAAGATGCCAATGGAAGAAGACCCTCTATCCACACTCATTAGCCTACGAGGGTCAAAATGATAGGATAATCTACCCCGATGATTGATGTCAACTAGAAGGGGACATCACATCTTCACTTTTGTCTTTTAGGTCTGCAATAGTATTGTTTTCTTGCTTAAGCTCCTCATTGTCTTCTCTATGTCTTATTTTAAACTTTTGGATCTGCTCTCTTTTCTTCTTAATGCATTGATTAGCCAGTTGGACATTTTATTTTAGATCTTTATTTTTAGTTTCTACCACCTCAAGATCCTCAAGAGCATTGATGAGATCTTCACTTAAATCCATAAGTTCACTTTTCCAAATCTCTTTCGAGTGGTTAAACTCTTCCAAAGGACTTGGCTCTGATACCAATTGTTGAATATTTGGAATACTTAGAGGGGAGGGGTGAATTAGTATTCCCTTGAACTTATCAAACCTTCTAACTAACCAATCATATAACATAGTTTAAAAGAAGTACAAAAAATTAACACATAACACCAGATTTATACATGGAAAACCCAATATGGGAAAAACCACAAAGAGGGTGTTCTCTCAGGAATAATGCAATATGTAACCGGTTACATAGTACAATAGGGTGACTCACTACCGATTTGGGCTCACTGCCCGAATATAAAAGACTCACTATTGGTTTGGGCTCACTGCTCGAATATAAATCGCTCATTGTCGGATATTAGAGTATACAAAAATTTGAACTGTTGGAGTTGCATTTGACATATGCATAGGTTATAGTACCTTTGAGGTGCACAAAACAATCTTATACATTCACTGTACATAATCCGTATGACAATATTTACATCCACAGACTTTTTTCGTAAAATACACACTGTACACAAATAGTTGTCTTTCAACAACCATACATTTAACATGCAACACCGATGACAATATATATCCGCATCAATTATTATGATGAGTCGGGTCAACCAGAAAGGTTGAGACCAGACTATCAACAGGCTACATCAACCAAAATATCTCCATGCGATGTTGGCTTCCAATTTGAATCATAGGACACCTTGTAGAACACGTCTCCAACACATCTAGATAGGACTAGACCAAAAGACATTGTAAAGAATTTGCTCTCGACATGTTCGGATGGGACCGGACCCAAAACATCTTTTGGTAAGAGTAAATGTCGACCTCAAAGCTGCATAATAAAGAAACATCATGTAAAGAAGAAAACTTCCAAACTGAATCACATACACACATGCTGGACCAAATCATATCTATGACATCAATGATAACAAGCCAACACATTTAAGGAGACCATGCCTCCGAAGAAGTTTCCTAACTACATAACATTGAGCAATGGCATAGAACATTCTAATTTCTAGAAAGCAACAAATCAACAGGTAGCTAACAAGTTGGTGCAAAATTCCTTCCAGACATTGAAGGATTGTTGACTTTTTTTTTCAACTCAGATAGGAACTTATGCACAAGTTCAATGTGAATACACATGATAAAATTATAGTGGTTTGAATGATACTCTTTTGCATTTCACTTTTGGTGTAAAAGTGAGTCTTTTATTTAGCTAAATAAGCCTATATACAATGTAGATAAACTTAGACTTGTATCTTGTCCTTATAAGTGATAATGATGAATTGTAAGTAAAGTTGAGTTATGTAAGATTAATTTTTCTAGCTAAATTAGTATAAAGATAGGAGCAAGATAAAGAGATTGTAACATATTGAATATAGTGAATTTATGTGTAGCTAAGAATTGCATTATTTGTGTAGGTTGCCTTGTAAGTTTTTTGGTAGAATGAAATATTGGTTCAAAAGTGTATATGTGTATGATTTCACATTTGAAGTGTTTTTATTATTGTGTGATTGAATAAATTCTTTCTAACATTGAGAAATTAGTCACCAAGGTTTCAGAATTTTGCTTCAATCAAGGCTTCTCAAATATGGGTTTGGGTTGAAGTTCAACATTTGTTACATTTCATGACCTATTAATGGGCCTTTATGGACCAATCCATATTCAAAGTAGTTTGAAATAGTAGAATTCTATAAGCTAGATATGAGGTGGATTAAAATCAATTTTGATGGGGCATCGAAAGGCAACCCCAAACCCTCTGGACTAGGTTGTGTGGCTAGAGATGAACTAGGGAATATCTTCGCAATTGGAGCTCAAAAACTACAAAATGACACGAACAATTAAGCAAAAGCTAATGCAGATCTACTTACAATCAATATGGCTTGT